>NC_091122.1:187567718-187652718 GCF_040183065.1 Periplaneta americana | reverse complement strand
TTAATTTAATTTTATGTGGTTGAAATAAAATACCCTAATATAATTCTGTAAACAATATATTAATCCTACAATGGACCATAAATATTGTGGACTAAGAAATATGGACTAAAAATATATAAAATAGACAAATGCTTGAGCACATTTTAGTATGGTGGACGAAATCGTACAATAGACGATTTTTTAAGCTGACATTTAAAAGGTGGACAAAATTGATATGGACATAAAATTTCTGTGGACGAAATGTCACTGGACAATCAGTCTGGGAATCTTATCCACTTATTTCTCGGTGAAATAGATTACATTCGAATTAATTGTGATTATCAAAACTTGCAAAGCGAGAATGTAGTCTTGATTCCCAGCCGGTGTTTCTGCAGTATAAATGCCATTATACTGCTGCATTGTTCATTGGGGCGAATGGTAACACGGGCCTTCACACACAGATGTCTCTACTTGTACATGCCACATGCTCCGTTGCTCACTCTTTTTTTTGTCTGTTGTCGCTGGGTCGATGGCGTCGTGATGCTGAGCGTCGTAAAGCGCAACATTCTGAAAGGAAGCCCCCCCCCCTGCCCTTCCTTGTGTTGGGACGGATCCGAACAAGCGCCGGGGTGGAAAACAAAAAAGAATAAAAATATATATAAAAGGGAGCGACGTCTTGACTTTCTTTCAGCCGCCTCTTGTCCCCTCCGCGCTTTCTCTTTATTTTTACCCCTAAAATCGTTAACTTTTGTATTGAAGAAAATTGTCTGCGCCGAAGAGGCAGATATTGGTTCGGCCGCGCGACAAGTGACGATTGTCTGCCGCAAAGTGTTTGTTGTTGCTGTCAGCCGCAGCGCCAGCTATTAAATCGGTTTGTTTCTAACCGACGACAATTTATTATTTTACGGACATTCAGAAATCTGCTCTCTCTGCTTTGCCAGCCTGGTTGATTTTATCTGGTTTATTTAACAGAATACCACAAAAACCTTCCACGCAAAAATTCTCCAAAAAAGATAGTCTCATTGCGAGCTTTCAGTTTTTCAGGTTGATCGGGTTTTTCAAACGTGTGTTAAAGCTTAATCGATTTTCACTCACTCAGTGTAGCACATACATAGAGCATATAACTATAAATTAAGGCTGAGTACGTAGCTATTGTCAGTGTATGCAGGGTGAGGTCCAAGCCTGGATCCAAGTTTTTGGTGTCGGTATATTTAATTGTAATTGTTATTCTTGCGTATGTATTGTATTATATTTATTAACATTCCATGGTATTCATACATGCTTACAGCTAGAATATGGAACAAGTCAAAAAACTTAATGCTATTATAAAATCTTAATTTATAGTCACAGTCTAGATGAAATATATACAGACGAGATTTACAATATAGTCTACTAGTACAACACAAAGTTTTAGTATCAATTTCATGAAGTGTTATTATATGTCATGAATTCACCTACAGAATAGAAGGCGTGAGAAATTAGGTGCTTCTTTAATTTGGCCTTAAATAATTTTGTTTTGAGTTTCATTTTTTATATCAATAGGGAGGCTATTAAAAATTTTTACTGCCATATAACGCACTCCTTTTTGATAGTACGATAGACTTGCCGATGGAGTATGAAAGTCATTTCTTTGACGTGTATTTATGCTATGAACTGTTGAATTAGTTACAAAGTTTTCACGATTACATACGAGGAAGATTATTAATGAAAATATATACTGACAAGCCATGGGCATTATTTGTAGTTTTTTTTTAAATAGTCCTACACGATTCCCTAGATTTGGCACCTACTATTATTCTAATTAGCCTATTCTTTTTTGTAATAGAAATATATTGTTACTATCTGTGGAATTTCCCTAGAATATTATTCCAAAAGTCATTACCGAGTGGAAGTATGCAAAGTATATTGTTTTTAAGGTAGAAAAGATATCAGCATAGCAAAACGGTGCATAAGAAGTAAGATAAGGTATTTATTAGGCTCCAATATAGATACAAATATACACAGTGTAATATTTTTAGGCCCAGTTGTATAAAAGGTACTAAATTAGGTTTATATTTAACTAAACATTAGTAAAGAACTTGACGTTAATATCTAAATTTGTTGTATAAAATTAACTTAACATTTAAACTTGGTTTAGTACTAACATCGAAAAACACGATTGAATTTCGTGTGTAAAGCCAGTAGGTATTCAACTATTTCGCCATTGAGACAGGAACCATAATCATCACAACATCCTGAAAATGCGTCTGAATATGTGTGAGAAGGATCATGAGCATTAGGTTCAGAGCCTGATTTCGTTGTGTTTGTGGTTGTAACTGAGGACGTAAACTTTGTTCAAATTTTTCTGGTAACCGAAATCTAATTTTAAATTGTTTGTCATAGAGTTCAATGAACGATTCCCCCCTCCCCCCCTTTGTGAGACACGAGGAGCAAGGCGAAATTCAATATCATCATAAGCTGATGTACCAGAATCATCAGAAACCTCGAAGTAAATATATTATTTTGTAATTTAACTTAGCCTAGAGAAGAATATTAAAATATTTATAATATCATTTCACCAAAATCGAAACATAAAAATTAACAAAAGTGTGACTAAATACAATGAAAAAGTCCACATCTGTGCAGTAACGGTTAGCGCGTCTGGCCGCGAAACCAGGTGGCCCGGGTTCGAATCCCGGTCGGGGCAAGTTACTTGGTTGAGGTTTTTCTGGGGTTTTCCCTCAACCCAAAATGAGTGAATGCTAGGTAACTATCGGTGCTGGACCCCGGACTCATTTCACCGGCATTATCACCTTCATTTCATTCAGATGCTATATAAACTGATATGTTGATACAGCGTCGTAAAATACCCTACTCAAAAAAAAAATTAAAAACAAACTTCGCTCGCCATTTTACTCATAAGGAGAAAATTTTCCCTTCTACTTTTTAGGAAATATTTTCCGTACACTTCAGTTAATATGACTAAATTGAGAAGATTCGTTACTTAGGCCTATATTTCACTTAAAGTTAAGACGGAATAGCTTAAAATTAAAACTTTCTTATGCAAGCCAGAATTCTCGTGTTAAGTATAACTTACGATTCATTTTATATCTTAATCTGAATTTAATTATTTATACAACTGACCCTTAACATTTTAAATTTCTAAACTGTCATATTTCCATTTGAAGTGGTGAGGTACGATGTTGTGCTTCAGCATTTAATTTCAATTTTTTTTAGAAATGCCATGATTGTTCAATGTTCAGCTCCTCTCCTCTCCTCTCCTCTCCTCTCCTCTCCTCTCCTCTCCTCTCCTCTCCTCTCCTCTCCTCTCCTCTCCTCTCCTCTCCTCTCCTCTCCTCTCCTCTCCTCTGTATGTTAAGTTATGGTATAATATGATACCCGTTAACTCTGGTAACTTCTGTTACTCGTTGCTATGCGACTAGATTGGATAGGGCCTAACATGCTAACCTGCTCAAGTCAATCGGAGGATGTGTAAATGACGTGCCGTTTGTGTCCGAGATAGTTTGTGTTATCTGGTGATCGTTATGTGAATACGTAAGTCACTTCTACGGGATCGTCCACACCTGTGGAGTAACGGTCAGCGCGTCTGTCCGCGAAACCAGGTGGCCCGGGTTCGAATCCCGGTCGGGGCAAGTTACCTGGTTGAGGTTTTTTCCGGGGTTTTCCCTCAACCCAATATGAGCAAATGCTGGGTAACTTTCGGTGCTGGACCCCGGACTCATTTCACCGGCATTATCACCTTCATTTCAGTCAGACGCTAAATAACCCAGATGTTGATACAGCGTCGTAAAATAACCCAATAAAATAAAAATAAACAAATCTACGGGAGCTTTTATTTCACCGCTTTATTGTGGGGGTTATGTGCGTAAGGATAGACGACATTAAGATATGTGGATCAATGTGAAGACTAAGAGGAAGGCAGAAAATAGGAAAGATTGGAGAATGCTGGGTTTGCAGTGAAAGTTTGCAGAACACGTGTGTGTGTATGTGTGCGTGTGCGTGTGCGTGTGCCTGTGCGTGTTTGGGTGCGTGTGTGCATAAGGGATCTGAACTTCGATGCAGAAGTGTACAAAACATATTCGCGATGTCATCTGTAGAAAGTAACGTGAGAGAGAGCGCACTTCTTTACGCAGCTGTGATGACGGTAGAAATGGCTGCAACTACTGCAATAAGGCAAGCTCCTGTGTTAGGTTGTGGTAGAACAGCAATTAGGGGAGAGTCGGGTAGTATCGGACATCGGGTAATATCGGACAGTGCGTTTCTTTAATCTATCACACGATGATAGTACCTGATTGACATGGTTACGTTTCTGTGATGTCGCATAGAGAAACATAACCATGTCATTCAGGTACTACCATATGGTGGTAGATGAAAGAAACGCACTGTCCGATATTACCCGATGTCCGATACTACCCGACTCTCCCCTACTGCAGGTCAATCATTGTTTATTGAAGTATCCAGTAACTGCTGTTTATCTTCCCACACATTATCACTCGACAGTTGACTGTTACAGAGAAGAAATTTGCTGCTTGAGCCCTTCCTCGTCTACATACTTGCAGTGCCACATCTTCAGACAACGAACATGCTGTAGAAGCATATGCAGTTGGTGAGGAGAGATCGAAATGTGGGTGCACTGAGGCCCAACTAACATGGCAAGAATGGGGAGTAGAAACGATTTCGACTTGTTGGTCACGTCCTTCGTGTTGGGATTGAGCTATTTGACTCACAAATACCTTCGACCACCCCTCATCAACAACAATGGAGACATTAGGGTCATTCCAAGGCAGGGGCTCTGAACATGGGGGTGTACGTACCGTGTGCAAAGCTCTGCAGGTTCTTTTTCTCCTCTTTGCAATGCGAGAAGATATTTTTGTTTCCAAAGCGAAGATAAAGCCTTTAATCCTGTCGGATGAAGTGCTATTGAGGCCTATTAAACAAATCGAAAATGAAATCTTAACACAGCCCTATTTCTCCAAAAGGAATTGCACTTACTGATGAGCATTTTTGAAATTTTATGTTGCATAATTTTCAAGCATTAATAATAAGACATGGGGATGGACATTATTGACCTTGTCAGACATCTAGGCCCGATTGTATAAACCATTTAATCTTAGATCAGAGGTTAAATTGATCCTTGTTTCAGCTGAACTTGGAATTTTGTGTTGTATAAAGTCTAATCTGAGATTAATTTGTCTCAAACTAAAGGCAACTTTGACGGAAGAAATTTCTCCGATTAAGTTAGATGATCCAAGTTCAGTTATTTCTTTTCTGTTTGAAATATACGAGTGACAGATTGTGCAAATAAAATATCCATTATTATTAATATTAATAGATATGTTAGGTACATTTATATATATATATATATATATATATATATATATATATATATTTCTTTCAATTTCTTGCCTTAATACACATTCTTATATTTTATAAGGCTCTATTGTGTTCAACAGTATCAAATAACATAACCTATAATTATATTATGTTTATAACAACCATTAATTATTAATGGATATGATAGGTACATTCATAAATGTTCAGTTAACTGTATTACTAAACGAAAATTGTCGTTTTATAAAGCTTTATTATGTTTAGCAGTATCAAACACCATAACATGATAACAACTTGGAGAACAGTCAACCTTCTTCTTATTGTCCGCCATTATTTACATTGAAAAAAAAAAACAGTGTCTCCAACAGAGTGTAATACGGAAAGTCGCCAAAAAGTAGTTGTAAAGTCGCTAGATTTCTCATTATCAACAAAGAAAGATTAAATTTTGTCACTATAGGGTGCTAAAAAGGTCGCTAAATCCCTATTTAAGCAATATAAAAGTTAAAAGAAATTGTTGTTGAAAAAGAGTTAAAGTCACTAGATTGGCAACACTGAACAAACCTGTATAACATGGTCCGCGCATCACGTATTTCACCTGTTTATGCGATGTTGCCAAATCTTTTTCACGTGAACTTAGATTGCATTTGAACCAAGGTAATTTGATCGCAGAAAAGTTTTATACAATAGAAGTGTCTGAACTCGGTTCACCTTTCGATCTTCGATCAAAGTTGATCTTTAGTCAGGGAATTTTATACAATTGGGCCCTAGAGTTGCAAAGCTGCCGTACAATACGAGATGGCAGTGTAGTAAACCGCAGTTTCCTCTACTTTTTTAAGTAATGCATAAACAGGCGATATTTTCTATCATTGCTATTAACATGATTATAATAAGCAGATTCTATAACAGAGGGCTTCGTGGTCTAGCATCAGCTTTCATGACTACGAATTATTAAATACCAGGTTCGATTGTCCTCCTGAGCATGGGAATTTGTCCTTAACGAGATTATTTAATATTTTCACTCATAAAGATCTAAAAGCTAAATGAGTGTAGGCCTATATAAGGGCTTTCTGTAGGCGGGAAACTCTGTGTTCAAGCAAAAGTTCTCAGAATATTTATTTATTTATTTATTTATTTATTTATTTATTTATTTATTTATTTATTCTGGTGTAGTTGAGGCCATCAGACCTTCTCTTCCACACCACCAGAAATACAAATAGAATAACAGAAATAAAAAGGAAAAAAAAACACTATAAACAAAGTAAAGTCACACAAAAATATACACAGGTTGCAGTCACACAAACTTTAAATGAGTGATTAAGTATAATTAATTGTATCCTAACTAATTAACTGACATAAACAAGAAACTTGCGATTTTAATCTAGAGTAAAAAACACAAATCCACACTTCTAGCAATACCTAAAAAGTATTGAACAAGACAAAATTTTCCAATTTAATTTTGAATTGTGAAAAAGTCCGGCAGTCCCTGACATCATTAGGTAACGAATTCCAGAGACGAGATATTTCTGCAGTGTAGGAGTATGAGTATAGAGACGTTCTATGATGAGGGATAGAAAGAAGTGCTTGGTGCCGGTTTCGAAGAGTTGTAAGAAATTGAAAGCGCGATAAGAGAATATGTCTTATGTCTGAAATGTGCAAACTTTATTATAAAAAAAACGAGTAATAAGAAGTAAGCCAAATGAAAATAAGCCTATTGCGTATAGATTTGCCATAATGCAGTGGTAACGGAACACTTAAGTTATTACTTAAAAATGTAAGTAAATAAACTAGACTTACTTACTTACAAATGGCTTTAGATAACCCGGAGGTTCATTGCCGACCTCGCATAAGCTCGCCATCGGTCTCTATCCTGAACAAGATTAATCCAGTCTCTACCATCATATCACACCTCCCTCAAATCCATCTTAATACTACCCTTCCATCTATGTCTCGGCCTTCCCAAAGGTCTTTTTCCCTCCGACCTCCTAATCTAACACTCTATATGCATTTCGGTATTCGCCCATACGTGGTACAGGGGAAGGTTGCCTAAATTGGACCACTTTTCATATTTTATTTTTTACTCATAAGGATATGTAATGAATGAAGTTTGTAATGATGTAATCTTGTTTATTAATACGTTTACACAATAAAGAAATTTAAAAACTTTATGTAGGCCAATGTTACCCATTGACTTTTGTCCAAATCTGCAAACGGTACAAATAAGGAAACTAGTTTCCCAATTTGTACCGATAAGTTCCTAATTTGTACCATAACTTAAATAATTTTTTCTTCATGGTAAACTACGAATTTGATACTCTAGGGCAGTGGTCGCCAGCACTCGCTGAAATGGGTAGAGGGTAAGCGGTGCAACGAAATATGCTCCATCGTGCAAAAGAGAGAGGTAGAAAGAGTACCCGCCAGCAGCCACGGATGCACGCTGGTGCTGTAAGAGACGCTAGCCCGAGGGTGCACTGTGCTGACGACCGCTGCTCTAGGGTCACTTATAACTGATAAGGAACATATTTAACATAATTACAAACTAAACTGGGTTTATTTACAGGCGCCAAAATATTTTTTCACCCACTTTCTTACTCCAGCACATTTGGCGTGAATCTAAATTTTGCACTTCATGCACCTTATCCTAGGCATCTATTTCTTATCTTAAGAGTACTCCGAGTAACTACTATTTTACAGTCTGTTGAATTACTTACAAATGTACTTACTCTGTCGCCTCTCTTGATTCTGAATGAGTTATAGCCTATGTCCCGTTCTGAAGCTGCTCTTTGTTTGCATTGAAGTTCGTATTAATAGAATTTCGTGGCTAGTCTATATTTTGCCACCACAGTGCGATGTAATTACCTAGGTTCAATTCAAGCTCAAGTACGGTAAATCTTTGTTAGTATTATTCGCTAGCCTGAACTCATCTTTTTCTTGTTGAAAGTCACTGCGTAGCTTAACATAATACATATTTCTTTCAATTACTTTCCTTCTGATTTAAATGAACGACGATCATGTCTGGCGTCAACTTCAGACAGACGGACGCAGTCTTTTGATATGCGGACAATGGGATCCGATCCGATGACTGGTTATATTCTAGTTTCTTATTTCAACAAAAACAGTAGCGAGAAAATTTTAAAGGCTTTTAATATTGCATTTGTCATCTTTTTTGTCCCTATTGTTAGGCAAAAGACGAAACTGAACTGGGACCATTTACATGAACGGTGGCAGATTTACGAGCTTCTGTATAAACAATAAAAATGATCAAATGACAATAAATTTGTCCTCACAATGCGGCCATAAAGAATGACGTCAACAAGAAAGGGTCACAAAATTGAAGAATTTTAAACAGCATCTAACATTTTCTAAAATAAACAGTGCGTTTACTTCATCTTTAAACATTTTGCGCATTGACTTAAATAGGTTAATAAAGCTACGGCACATAACGTGTCTGAATTCGCCGGAGTTCCAAATCTTCAAGCAAGAATAATTAACCGCATTAGACAATATTTCTTCCGTTTTTTCATACTTCTCTATCTACTGCCCATTTTTGAATAAATGAACAATAATAATTAATTATTAATATGTTTATATTGTGACATTAGGCCTACTATTATTTATATTAATATGTGTTGCTAGATAGTACGAGGACTTAGGTCACTTCTTGCTCCATTTATGAAATTGTTAGGATTCTGTGAAATTTTAAGCAATTTATATGAATATTCAATGTTATATTAATTATTCATTAATTTCATATAAAGACTAGATAGAATATTTTCTACTCCAAGAAAGGAGATCCGAATTTAATGAAGCATGATAAACTAGAGAATGATAGAGAAGAAATTAATAGTAACACTTGTATGAGCACTGCCATTACAAATAATGAATCTCCAGGTTCAATATACCCAGACTTAATCTAAATAATATGTAATGTAGAGCTGTTCGCAGGTTTGGAATTGAATGGGTTGCATCAGCTGCTTGTCTATGCGGATGACGTGAATATGTTAGGAGAAAATCCACAAACGATTAGGGAAAATACGGGAATTTTTATGTGAAACAAGTAAAGAGATAGGTTTGGAAGTAAATCCCGAAAAGACAAAGTATATGATTATGTCTCGTGACCAGAATATTGTACGAAATGGAAATATAAGAATTGGAAATTTATCTTTTGAAGAGTTGGAGAAGTTGAAATATCTTGGAGCAACAGTAACAAATATAAATCATACTAGGGAGGAAATTAAACATAGAATAAATATGGGAAATGCCTGTTATTATTCGGTTGAATAGCTTTTATCATCCAGTGTGCTGTCAAAAAATCTGAAAGTTAGAATTTATAAAACAGTTATATTACCTGTTGTTCTTTATGGCTGTGAAACTTTGACTCTCACTTTGAGAGAGGAACATAGGTTAAGGGTGTTTGAGAATAAGGTGCTTAGGAAAATATTTGGGGCTAAGAGGGATGAAATTACAGGAGAATGGAGAAAGTTACACAACGCAGAACTGCACGCATTGTATTCTTCACCTGACATAATTAGGAACATTAAATCCAGACGTTTGAGATGGGCAGGGCACGTAGCACGTATGGGCGAATCCAGAAATGCATATAGAGTGTTAGTTGGGAGGCCGGAGGGAAAAATACCTTTAGGAAGGCCGAGACGTAGATGGGAAGATAATATTAAAATGGATTTGAGGGAGGTGGGATATGATGATAGAGAATGGATTAATCTTGCTCAGGATAGGGACCAATGGTGGGCTTATGTGAGGGCGGAAATGAACCTCCGGGTTCCTTAAAAGCCAGTAAGTAAGTAAGTGCTGTTCGCAGCGATGATTCAAACTACCTACAGCTCTTTCTAGACACTTCTCTAGTATTTAATTCATGTAGCACTAATAGACTAGATATTAAAAGGGAATATAACGACATATCCATGTTATTAATGCATAAAATAGAGGATTTAAATTTAATACAAAACCCCAGTTAATATATCCTCCTGTCAAAATCATATTTCAGTAATGAAACAAAGACGAACTTTAATGGAAACATTTAAAACTGCTCAATCTTGAATAAATGGCAATAGAAATGTAGAGTAGTCTTTGGGAGTGTACAAGTGAATAACGATAATATTTTCACCATTATTTTGAGATGACCAGCAAGTTACATCTGAGGATCAAGATGCCTGTGGAGATTATAATGGCAGCCCATGACCTGCCGACTGCTAGTCTCATGGTCATCCAAACAGAACGGAGCCATCGTGTGGTTAGCACGTTCACCTCCCAGTCGTTATAGCTAAATCGCGGAACCAGATTTCGCTAGCTATTGTACAGGGACATCATTTTATTTTTACTTGCATTTTTATTGTACCTGCATTTCTGAATGTACTTCACTCTCACCCCTTCACTAATGTCCTTGCTCCCGTCAGACACACAAACTTACGGCCGCTGTTGCATTCGAAGTCTTCAAGCAGTGAAGTAAACACTGCAGTGTATAGTGTGTTTCAGAAATATGGTTGCGTTTTTTGTAGAAGAAAGAACCTATGTTAATAATATCGTACTAAAAATTATATTGAAGAAACGATATATTAAATTTCAGAGAATATGCTTTGAGGGTGGTATCGTTGTTGTAGCCCCACGTTGGAAGCCATTTGAGGGTGAGTGGTTATTGTGACCACACGTTGGGCGCCATTTGAGGGTGGGTGCGTCTCGATGTTGCGTGAGATTCACTCAGGGTAGCCGAGGTACGGTTGTGGTGTAGGTTGATGTCGGGAACGATACCAAGCCGGCTACTTAAATAAAAGGCAGCGTAAACTTCAAAACTATAAGTTTATTGTCGTATCCACTTGGTAAACCCTAGAATATGTATTTCCGGCTGACATATAATTCAATCGTTGGTCGCACTTCTGTATCGACTCTATGGCGGCTCTGAATAAGCTCTATCCGATACTACAAATTCAATACTCTGTCCAGTACACTATGACACGAAGCGAAATAGTAGTCCTGTCGACACCAAACGAAGTAGTTATTCTGCCCTGTATGTAGGGCCGCCGACACCATGTAAAGTTGTTTTGATGATCTCCGCTCCGAAGCGGAATAGTAGTCCTGTCTCCGCTCCCCGTCACCCTTATTTATAAAAACCTATCCTACGCTAAAACTAACTATTCTATTGGTTAAAAACTACGTCACTAACTGGCCTAAAATCTATTCCCTATTGGTCCAAAGTGACCTCATAAGCGGGACCAAGATCTCTTCTTATTGGGCGCGAAATATGTCATCTCTAAATTTAAACTTTGGATTTCCCATAACATCAAATTAGTTTGTATATCTCACAAGAATACCCGTTCTTTGGAAAACCCAAGCTTGGCAGTATCTTTCCCACGGGTCTAGTCCGACTCCGGCTTTTATGCTTCATCGAGTCTATACGAAACCCCGCTCAAGGTGGCCCTAAATCTGTCCGATGCTGACAAGTGACGAAACACCTGTGTGGGGAAGCTAATTCTAACGAAGTCGCCAGAACATCCCCGCGAATACATGTAATAGAAATATGGAGATATCACTACGCTAATAAATCGGTCTCTCCCTCTCCTAATTACTGCTTCAAATGCCCATCTACATAACCATTGGAAATTCCCGAAAGAGTTTCCAATGTTGTGAGATGTCCCCGCTTTCTGCCTATAACTAGCCTCATAGTTCCCATACGCGATCAGCCGGTAACACATTATTTACAATACAGTGAGATTACAATGTCACTACAAACAATTACAATAAATAATACATATATCTTCACAAGCCTTTCTATGTACACAACTCTCACACAATAAGCACAACAATGTACAATTTATATCCACATTTACATATGTACAATACCATTCATTCACATATTTACATTTATTTATTAATTGATCAATTACACACTCTGCGTGCTTGGTTGTACCAGCCGCCCTGTACAGGTTCACCTAGCTGTACGCGTGAGACTAACCATCCTACTCTTTCTCATTCCTGCCTCCTAGCCTCTCCTGTTTGAAAGGCCGCAAGAGTTGCTTGTGGTACCTTCCAACAGGTTTACTTTTTCCCCTTTCTACCAATTCGAAAGTATGGTCTCCATATCTACTTCTAATTTCGTAGGGCCCTTTGTACAGTAGCTCCATGCGTGAGTAACGTCCTCTAAGGGCGGAAGATAACTTCACGTCCCTTAGCAATACCAAGTCGCCGAGTGAGGGCTCCCATTTGTGGCGATATCTTTTAACTTTACCGAGTCTATACTCAGCCTTTTTCCTGATTCGGTCGAAAGCTAGTTTACACAGTAGTTCATCACTAGGAGGCTCACCCTCCTGTATTGCCTGCGGCAAACTCTTTATCATGGGATCGGGATCGATCCCTAACATAAGTTTGATCGGAGCTATTCCGGTCGTTGGATTGATAGAGTGGTTCATGACTCTCTCAATCACCTCACATTGCCTAAACCAGTCCTTATGGTTTCGGTGACACAGAATACGGAGGTACAATGATATATCCCTAAGCGCTCTTTCGCAGGGATTACCGCTGGGAAAGTATGCGGAGCAATTGTATAGTTTCACGCCCGCATCTTCCAGCCTTTTGCAAAACACTTTCGATTTATGTACCGACACATTGTCACTGAGCACCGCTGTTACCGGACCGTAAGTCGGTATGTAATCTCTAACCAGCTTGTCAGCACACAACTTACTAGAGATCTTTCTTAAAGGGTAAATCTTTACAAATTTTGTGAAGACATCGTACGTAACAAATATGTACCTGTGTCCGAAGGACGATGTGGGCATTGGACCGTGTTCGTCCACTGCTACAAGTTCATTCTTTTTACCCCTGATAATGACCTGTGGTACATTGTCATACCTTACATTTAGAGGTTTCGCCCTCTGGCAGACCTCGCAACGAGATATTACCCTTCTAACCTTCTTTGACAGTTGCTTAATATAAAATGATTCTGACATAGTTAAAATGATCCTATCACTCCCAGAGTGACACATAGATAGGTGAAAGTTGTTTATAAGTTCATTCTCCATACTCGCAGGTATGTATATCTTCCACTTCTGGATATCCCTACTATGCAATTTATACAAGATACCAGAGCGCAATCCATACACTTCGTCTTTCACCTGTGAGATTTCTCTAGCTTTGTCCATTAAGGCCCTTATCGTGGAATCCTCCTGCTGCAAATCTGCAATTTTCCGAAATTTTCCCGTCAGAGCTCCATTCCTCGTGGAATCAATTTTCATCACGGCAATTTCGTACGCGGGGGCGGTGATAGTTTCCGGTAGCCCCGATTTGGAATTCAAACGAGAGAGACAATCACCAAAGATATTGTCTGCCCCCGGAATATGTCTGATCGTCACATCATGAGCCAAAATTTCGTGCACATATCTAGATATTCTAGAGTTCGTCAATTTGCATCTACTCAGAAACGCTAGGCTTACATGGTCAGTAAATATGATTATCTGCCTATTAAAGATATACTGACGGAACTTCTGTAGTGCGAAGTACACAGCAGAAATCTCTAGTTCCGTGATTGATGCGTTGCTTTCGGTACGCGACAGTCCCCTAGAAGCTGTGGCAATCACATGTCGCTTATTATCTTCATCTGTCTGACATAGAATTGCTCCATATCCATATGAAGACGCATCCGTATAAATCTGAAAAGGTAGGCTGTCGTTAGGCCTTTCCAACAGAATTGAGTCGGCAAAAAGCAGTTTCGTTCGATCGAATGCTTCCTGCTCTGCCGACCCCCACCTGAAGGGTGTATCCTTCTTCAACAATGCTCTGAGTGGGGCTACATGCTTAGCATAATTGACGAGAAACCGATTCTGGTATTGTAGGATACCTAGATATCTACGAACCTGTTTCCGGTTCCGCGGCGGCGGGATCCTCGAAATGCTCTGAATTCTCTCTTGGTCCGGTCTAATTCCGTCAGACGAAATTACGTAACCCAGGAAAACTGTCTCAGCTTTAAAAAATGCTGTTTTCCCCAGCTTGACTGTCATACCAGCCTCTCTCAACTTAGTGAGTACAAAATCAATATCCCTAATATGCCTATCAACATTATTGCCATATATAAGAAAATCGTCAATGTACTGTGCCAGAAAACCTTTCGTCGAATCACCAAAAATTATGTCAAGTGCCCTTAGTAGCGCAGATCCAGAACTCGCGATGCCGAATGGGCATCGGGTATACTGATAAACTTTCCCGTTATGTAGGAACGCTGTGAATTTTCTCGAGTCCTCGTCAAGCGGAATCTGCCAATACGAACTGGTCAAGTCCAAACTAGTGAATATAGAACAGTCACTGATACGGCCTAACAAAGTGTCCACTGACTCCGTCCTGAAATTATCTTTAACTGAAAACGAGTTAACGTGTCGGGCATCGATCGTTACTCTTAAGCTTCCATTGGGCTTCCTAACCCAGCACAATGCATTTACATAAGGCGAGTCCGATATTTCTATAACTCCGTCTTTTAACATATCATTTATGACTTCGTCTGCCTGATCCCTTAAAGATAGGGGGATGGGTCTACATTTATGCCGAAATTCCTCCATTCCTACCACCTTAATTTTGTGTGTATACACTCTACACAGACCCGGCGCGTCTGAAAAGACATTTAAATGGCTACCTACAACATCCATTAGGCGTTTTCTTTCACACTCACTCAGGCCGTGTGCCTGGTTAACTTTATCTCTCACTATTTCGAAAGTACCTGTCTTCCTATTGTTATACGCGTCTACCTGTCTAAGATCGCCCGGCGAAATCTCATTGCAATATCTGGCCCTACCGCTAACGAGATTACGTCCTAATTGTCTCGCCTGGACTAATTCGCCGATACACAACTCGCATTCTCCGCAGCCTACTTGACACACTCCCCTAGTTACCTCGTTACCTTCCCAAGGATTAACCTCTATAATTACATTCTTACAAATTTTGAGGTGCTCTACAAAAAATAACTCTTCCTGTAATTCTATCTCTCCCGCGGTTCTCTCATCTAACTCAGCTCGAGCGTTATTGCTACTGAATGGGACATGGCCGACACTGCCGTTACCTGCCGTAACCCCTAGTCTGTTTTCCCTGAAATCTAATAGCGCGTGCCATTCATAGAAGCTTTCTACTCCAATAATGATGTCGGTAGTCAACCTTTGTATCACAAGAAAAATAGCATTTAATTTCACTTCTCCGCACTCTAACTCGAACCATACTTGATATTTTACCTTTTCCTTCTTCTTGCTTAGGGCGCCTGCACAGTACAGTGAACATATGGGTAACGTTTGCAGTTTTATTCCTGAATCCCTAACCTTTTGAAAAAATTCCAAGCTGCATACGTTATTTGTGGAGCCCGAGTCCAACAACACACAACACTTAATCCCAAATATTTTAGCATCTATATAAGGCAATACATAAGTCCCATTATTTTCTAACTCTGGGTTAGTACTCTCGCTCTGTCTCTTCACGCTTACCGCGTTGGTGGATTCTTTTGACAGTGGCTTACTGCACTTAGCTACAGAAATCTCCGAACCCTTGAGACTTCTGTCTAGCAGTTTCCCGAGTGTGATGCAGTCGGTTCCACTGCTACCTCGTCTCTATTTCTACAATTTATAGGCTCCCGGTCCATATTCATTCTGACCGGACTTTGCTGACGTCCGTTCATGTCTCTATTCCTACTTTGTCCCACATTACACTGTGTAGGGGGCCTATTGCACCCTTGTGAGGCCATTTCTTGTATGACGCCTCGCCTATCTCTCTCCTGCTCCTGTCTCCTCCAATCACCTCGATTTTGCGGTCCCCTGCTAAAATTAGGCTGCCAGAATCCCTGTCTGTAATTCCTGTTCCGAAGCCAGTGTGGTTGGGTTCTAAGCCTATTATTTCCATTTTCTTGTCTTCCCGTGTACCATCGTATGTGGTTAACCCTACGCACGGGACCAACACCTCCTCGATCGTTCCTCATCCTGTTATGACTACTCTGGTTATTCCTACTATTATTGTAAGGACCCCCAAAGGGCGGGTCAATCCTTCTCTCCCTGTTGGGACTTTTCCCTCCATTATGGCCATTATGGTACCGACTATGTGCATTGTTGGGGCTCCTGTCACCACCCCAATTACTCTGATTTTGGGCTCCTGTCCTTGGGGATGAAAAGGCCGTACTTGCCCCCTTCCCCGCTTTCTGGTCGGTGGGGCTTGAACCCTTTCCTTTGCCACGTTCATAATCTGCCTGTCCACTACATTCATAGTGCGTGGCGTCCGAACCATCCAGCGCAGTCAATAAATCTATTGTTTCCCCGAAGTCTCGGGGCCCTGCTACGATCAGATTATATCTTATGTTCTCGGGATACTGCGAAATCACAGTTTGGATCAGCTCTGAATCCGGTATTGGCGGATTGAGGCTTTTCCCTTTCTTAACAATTTCAAGAAAATAGTCTATCATAGAGACGCCTCTTCCCGCGTCAAACCTGCTCTGATTAATTTCCTTCCTAATTCTTTGTTGTTGTCTTTGTCCCCAGTATCTCTCCGAAAATTTTTCTCTGAATTCCTCATAAGTGACATTATCCCCTAGGGCCACTAGCGCCCAGTTGAGTGGTCGGCTCTTTAGGCTCTTTCGTACGACAGTCATTTTTAAGTCATCCGGCACCCCTCTTACTCTAAAGTACGTTTCTAGCTCACTTATGTAGTTATGTGGGTTTGAAAATTCAACCTCATCAAAAATAGGGTAACCAATCTCATTCAAAATGTGAGTGGGGTACTGGGGACGGCCTAAATATGCCTTGTCGTTTACATTTATTAACTCACTGCGCACGTCATCCCGTGAGGTCTGACATTCCTCACCAACACTATTGTTAACATGTCTTACATTTATGTTGCTACCTGATGCCGGGCTCTCACTTGTGCCCTCTTGTCTAGAAACTGCACGGTCCGAGCTGCTATGTCCGCTTAAATTTGCGGGACTACCCCCATTTAGTACGTCGTTTATTGAGTTCAGTTTACTTCTTAATTCTTCCAAACATTCGTTATCCGCCCTTTCTTTATTCTTTATGGCTCGCTTGAGACCGTCCACTTCCTGATCCATCTCACCTATTTTCTCTTCCACCGAATTCTGAATTTCTCGAACCTTCTCCACTATCGCTTCCTCAACAGCTGATTTTAGATCGCTATTCTCTCTAGTAGCGCTATCTCTAACTCTAACTTCTAAATCCTTCATACTTTCTGACATCCTATCCATAGCTATCTTCAATTGGTTCTCCATTCCGATCCCATTCTCGGCTAATTTCCCCTCTAGCTTCTCTATTTTGTCCTCCATCTTGTTTCCTCTCTCCGCTAATTTTGCAATCTGATCTCTAATCTCTCTCGAACTTTCCCCCAATCTATTTTCCATTTGTTTTATTTGTTCTCTACTTTCCCTCAGAATCTGCTCTCTACTTTCCCTTGAGTTATTCTCTAATTTAGTTTCCATTTGTTTTATTTGTTCTTTACTTTCCCTCAGAATATGCTCTCTACTTTCCCTTGAATTATTTTCCATGAAGTGTCTCATCTGCTCCCACAACTGCTCTAGCGTCATTTCCCCTTTGCCACTTTCTCTACTCTGTTGCTTTTCCACTCTACGCTCTCCCTCTATTTCCTGTCCTGCGTTATTCTCGACCTCCTCCCTAATTTCCATAATTTCCTCGTCCTTCCTTTGCTCCATGGTTCCCTTGTTTCTATTTCCTCGTCTTTCTCGTATTTTCCTAACTACCTTACTCCTATGGCTACGTAGTATCATCTATATGCTACTCTGTCATCTATCCGACGCTTGCTTTCCCAATAATAATCTAACTAGGCCTGTATTTGCACTCGACTCACTTCCAACAAATTACGCAATACACTTATTTCACTCTTTCCCCCAAAATATCACACACAATAAAAAATACATATATATATACACCCGAAACATCACACCGGAAATTGAAACATATACACTTTATAATTATTCCCCCAAAATATCATATACATATATACACATATATTCGTCTTCTATTCATACTTGCCACCGCCTCTCCGAGTCGCCTTCTCTGGTGGTCCCCGTGTTGTCTTCTCTAGTGTTGTCGTGATGTCGCGATGGCTTGGTTATGTTCCCGCCTTCCAGCGTCGTTCCTCGGCTATGCAGGGCTGAAATGCTCCGTCCGGTCCTCCGCGTTGTTTGGTGCTGTGTTCGCACCCGGGGCCGGTCACTGGAACAGCTGTCTTCCTTCGAGCCCCACGTTGGAAAGCGCCATTTGTGGGTGGTATCGTTGTTGTAGCCCCACGTTGGAAGCCATTTGAGGGTGAGTGGTTATTGTGACCACACGTTGGGCGCCATTTGAGGGTGGGTGCGTCTCGATGTTGCGTGAGATTCACTCAGGGTAGCCGAGGTACGGTTGTGGTGTAGGTTGATGTCGGGAACGATACCAAGCCGGCTACTTAAATAAAAGGCAGCGTAAACTTCAAAACTATAAGTTTATTGTCGTATCCACTTGGTAAACCCTAGAATATGTATTTCCGGCTGACATATAATTCAATCGTTGGTCGCACTTCTGTATCGACTCTATGGCGGCTCTGAATAAGCTCTATCCGATACTACAAATTCAATACTCTGTCCAGTACACTATGACACGAAGCGAAATAGTAGTCCTGTCGACACCAAACGAAGTAGTTATTCTGCCCTGTATGTAGGGCCGCCGACACCATGTAAAGTTGTTTTGATGATCTCCGCTCCGAAGCGGAATAGTAGTCCTGTCTCCGCTCCCCGTCACCCTTATTTATAAAAACCTATCCTACGCTAAAACTAACTATTCTATTGGTTAAAAACTACGTCACTAACTGGCCTAAAATCTATTCCCTATTGGTCCAAAGTGACCTCATAAGCGGGACCAAGATCTCTTCTTATTGGGCGCGAAATATGTCATCTCTAAATTTAAACTTTGGATTTCCCATAACATCAAATTAGTTTGTATATCTCACAAGAATACCCGTTCTTTGGAAAACCCAAGCTTGGCAGTATCTTTCCCACGGGTCTAGTCCGACTCCGGCTTTTATGCTTCATCGAGTCTATACGAAACCCCGCTCAAGGTGGCCCTAAATCTGTCCGATGCTGACAAGTGACGAAACACCTGTGTGGGGAAGCTAATTCTAACGAAGTCGCCAGAACATCCCCGCGAATACATGTAATAGAAATATGGAGATATCACTACGCTAATAAATCGGTCTCTCCCTCTCCTAATTACTGCTTCAGCTTCAAAATGTTTTTAATAATATGCGTAAAGAATTGAAGCCTGCATTGTAATGAACGGCAACCATTTTCAGCAACTTGTTTAAAAATTCAGATTAGCTTATTTTTAATTGAGGTGGCTAGAAGCAAAGGAATGCTAGTGACATTTGTAATAACATGAGTTAAATGCATCCAGTGTAAGCAAAAGTATCTAAAATTTTAGTGGCAAAGGGATATATTAATCGCATCACACATTAAAATTTAAATATAAATTTCACCGGTTTTACGAAAGCTTAAATATGTAAACCCCATTTTCTCAAAAGTAACAAGTGCACTTACAGCCCTTTACTTATGAGCCCCTCAATTTAAATGCACTCTCTATATTGTATGTTAACATCAATAATTAATATGCTAAATAAAGTAGACATTACATAACGAACATATCCGCCTAAAAAGTTGAGTTTTTGAAAAAAAATGTTACTACTCTACTGTATTTTGATAAATTCCGTAAAAGTGATGATCAAATTGAAAATCGTAATATCGTATTTCCCTACAACATAGATGGATACACTACTTTTCCCTCCTCCTATACCCAGTAAAATGATTTGTTTACATATTGCACTAGTAACATCAAACTCCTGTAATGGAAGGGGGCAACAGCGTTTCCGAGTATAGCGAGGTTAATGTTAAAAATGTTGGTAAAAATAAAGTGATGTCCCTGTAGTTCCTCAAATTCATTATGCTGCTGAGTGGGCACCGGTCCCATACAATGACCTGAATTTCATTAGGAAGTTCCTACCCCGTGAGGAGCACTCCGTAACGCATGATGCCTTAGACCACGACGGCACAACCGGACGCGGAAGATTAGTATGAATGTTTGGTAACAAACTGTAAGTTAATATAAAATGTGAAGTAATGCTTGGATTCAAAATGAGCCAGGTGCGGTAAAATTGAACACGAGAAAGATATGTAACACATAATCCGAAGTGATATACTGTTAAAAGTTGTTAATTCAGGATGTATTAAAAATGCTAATAATTAGGAATAATATCTAAGAAAGATGATGAGAATGTAGACATCTGCAGAATAAATGAAAGTAGGAATTTTGAAAAGTCTAAATTAATAAGGGAAGAAATATAAAGACAGTGGAGCTTACTAAAGAGTATGTATGGTCTAGCAGCCGTGGCGAGAATGCGACTCGCGAGGACATTGTGGCTCTCTGTGAGAGCTATGCATTTCTCTTACTTCCAACCTTCCTCAACCCCCACCCTCTCACTCACTGGAGTCAAACTCCGTTCCATTTGTATTTGTCTCTGACCTGCGAGTGGCATATGTCTCTCTCGAAACCATTTACCTCTACAAAAACGAAAGTTCCAAGTAGGATGGGAGGACGTATTTTTTTGCTGCCAATATGATGAGAATATTAAATGTATGATTTGTTCACAAGTATTACGACGAAAACGGTTGTATAACATAAAACGGCATTATACTACATGTTACTGATGAAACATTAAAAGGTTGTGTTAATAATAATAATAATAATAATAATAATAATATCATCATCATCTCTGTACGTCGAACATTTTTCAGCAGATGTACGAATAATGCGGTTAGCTCTTCAATTTGAACTCACCGATTTACAATGTGATGTTAAATGAAAGCTAGATGTAAGGACTTGACAAATGTTGAACTTTCAAATCTTTGCCAAAAAATAAATATCCGAAGCTTCGTTCTTTCGCTTGCTCTGTTGAAGCCGTGTTCGCTACAACTTAGGTTTGTGAAAAATTATTTTCAACAATAAAAATAGTAAAAGGCAAATTTAGATCACGACTGACAGACAAATACCTTCGTGATCAACTACGACTGGCAGTAAGTGACATAATTCCTGATTTTGAAACTTTGTCTCAGAGACATTCTGAAGATAGTTAATTTTAGGTTGTTCATTTATTGTTCATTTCTTTCTTCGTTACACGTACTAAACATTAGTTTGTAGCCTTGTACTGTATAAAATTATATTTAAGTGCTTGACGTAAGGAAAATAAAAATCCGTTAATAAGTCAGACAGTTGCTTCACTTCCCCTTCGGGAGTCCGCCTCCCTCCATAGGTGCTATGCACGTTGCAGGTTACATAGTGGCTCGGCACACAACTACATTTTCGCCACCGCTGGTCTAGGAGAATAAAACAATTCATGGAAATGAGCAGAGTTAGTATCGACCAAGTATAGGTGCACCGCTAGGACGGAGAGATCAAGATGTTTCAGAGAGCGAACACACAATTGGACGGACGACGTGAAGAGAACCAGGAGGGTAAAGGAAGAATAAGGATAGTGCCAGAGAAACAACTGCAGCATATAGTAATTTAAATTTAAAAAATGGTTAATTAAATCTGTGTTTTTAATTTGAAGCGGCTTCATAACACAGTTGAAATGCAGATTTTATTTAATGGAGTTACCACGCTGCAATGATTCAACTTGTTGCACATAAAATTTTACAGTAGATAAAACAATGCTATTGATTGGTCTATCTTAGATTCACTTTCCAGTAAGTCCGTAACTTACAGCCAATGCTATTAGATATGTACCGTTCACTTCACTAACAGCCAATTCTACCGATATGCACGATTCACTTTTCAGTGAATTCAGTAATTTACGGTCAATTATATTTTATATTTACCGTTCACTTTTCAGTCATTTTCTGCACAGGAAGGGAACTCCAGTATAGCCTAACTACATAATTGTTCCCATATTTTCATTTGAGGCACACTTGAAGGTGATATTCATGCAATTTAATAACTGTAGGCCTATGTAATTACTTTGTCTCCAAACACACTGTAGTGGTACTTCATTGGTGGTCCTTACACATACTAGTTTTGTTTTATATTTTTCCTTGAAGACAGAGAGGAAGATTGGTCAATCCTGTAAACGCTCGAAACGTTCAAAGGGGTGACGTGAACTGGGAAGTGTATGAGTGGAGGATTCAGGATATCGGAAACATTATCTGTAGTACGGAATATGTGCTTCATTTGTTTTTATGTGTTTCCTTCCTCTCTTTCTTACTGCACTGCCTCATCCTCTTACGTGCTTGTTTGTATTTCTTTTATCCAGTTTTATTTCCTGCAACTTCTTTTTTCAGTTTCAACTTTTTGTTGCGGAAGTTGCCGTATAGTTCATTCTTTTATCACAAGGAGACGCGTTTTGTAGTAATGGTTTTTGTTTACAGCCTGCCCACTAAGGAAGCAGCAGAACTGTCTTGTGTAAAGTGAAACTTTTAAAAACTGCGGATCAGAGACCAACAAACACAGAAGAAGAGAACGATAAAAGTGAGGGAATTTAATCCTAGGGCTGTGCTTCACCCCAAATTACAAATAGACCTACGGATTTCATCTCAGCCTCGCATCTCTGCAGTAAAGCCTACATCTCCCTTAAACTTTGCATGTTTACGGTATGTGTGTATGTAGGAATATGTATTGTATGTATGTATGTATGTATGTGTGCATGTATGTATTCGTATGTGTATGTGTGTATGTATGTATGTACTCGTGTGTATGTATGTACTCGTGTGTATGTATGTACTCGTATGTATGTGTGCATGTATGTATTGGTATGTGTATGTATGTATGTATGTATTCGTATGTATGTGTGCATGTATGTATTCGTATGTGTATGTATGTATGTACTCGTATGTGTATGTGTGTATGTATGTATGTATGTACTCGTGTGTATGTATGTACTCGTATGTATGTGTGCATGTATGTATTCGTATGTGTATGTGTGTATGTATGTACTCGTATGTGTATGTGTGTATGTATGTACTCGTGTGTATGTATGTATGTACTCGTATGTATGTGTGCATGTATGTATTCGTATGTGTATGTGTGTGTATGTATGTATGTATGTATGTACTCGTATGTGTATGTGTGTATGTATGTATGCATATATGTATGTACTCGTGTGTATGTATGTACTCGTGTGTATGTGTGCATGTATGTATTCGTATGTGTATGTGTGTATGTATGTATGTACTCGTGTGTGTGTGCATGTATGTATTCGTATGTGTATGTGTGTATGTATGTATGTATGTGTGTATGTATGTACTCGTATGTATGTGTGCATGTATGTATTCGTATGTGTATGTGTGTATGTATGTACTCGTATGTGTATGTGTGTATGTATGTATTCGTGTGTATGTATGTATGTACTCGTATGTGTATGTGTGTATGTATGTACTCGTGTGTATGTATGTATGTACTCGTATGTATGTGTGCATGTATGTACTCGTGTGTATGTATGTATGTACTCGTATGTATGTGTGCATGTATGTATTCGTATGTGTATGTATGTATGTATGTACTCGTATGTGTATGTGTGTATGTATGTATGCATATATGTATGTACTCGTGTGTATGTATGTACTCGTGTGTATGTGTGCATGTATGTATTCGTATGTGTATGTGTGTATGTATGTATGTATGTATGTATGTACTCGTGTGTGTGTGCATGTATGTATTCGTATGTGTATGTATGTATGTATGTACTCGTGTGTATGTGTGCATGTATGTATTCGTGTGTGTATGTGTGCATGTATGTATTCATGTGTGTATGTGTGTATGTATGTATGTACTCGTATGTATGTGTGCATGTATGTATTCGTATGTGTATGTGTGTATGTATGTACTCGTGTGTATGTGTGCATGTATGTACTCGTATGTATGTGTGCATGTATGTATTCGTATGTGTATGTATGTATGTATGTATGTATGTATGTATGTACTCGTGTGTATGTATGTATGTACTCGTATGTGTATGTGTGTATGTATGTATGTATGTACTCGTGTGTATGTATGTATGTACTCGTGTGTATGTATGTATGTATGTATGTACTCGTGTGTATGTATGTGTGTATGTATGTATTCGTATGTGTATGTGTGTATGTATGTATGTATGTATGTACCGTAATTATTAGATTTGAGGTTGCTATGGAATTAAACTTTTGGAATAAGATGCGATTGCATTAATTCTTGGACATTGTCTGAACCGATCACTGCTGTGAATAATTACTATTCGTGTTGCTTGCCACCTTTCAAAAGTCTCGGAATCGACGGAGCTTCAGTATGTCTCGGCATATGGTTTACTGAAGGTGCTTATGAGATAGTGCGTTACTTGCTGCAGCATACAACGCAGTCTCTTTGTTTTTTATATGTACGGGGTCCTGGAGAGAAACGGGCGATGTACATCTACATGCTATTTAGTCACCATGGAAAGGTGGAGCGCTGCACAGTGTGCTTCGCAATTGAAAGCTTAAACAAGAACAGCAATAGTTTTCAGGCTACTGGACGCGAATTTTGTCATTTTAATTTGTGGCGCCACGATCTCGTCGCATCTGCTAATGCGACTTGCATTCATCCATACTGAATTCAGATGGCACATCAATTAAAGCATCGCGAAGGGCGTTTTGTGAGGAGCTGGAGAAGATGGATGGAGATGAAGACTTTGTTGGCACTCACATATCTGACGGAACACATTCCAATTTCAGCGATAGTCACTTAAAGGACGTCCTTTTCAAGAAATAAATGACAGACTATGTAATCTCTGATCTCACGTACTTACGTCATTTTTTAAAATAAATTCTCAGGTCAATAGCCAACTGTTCTTCTATCGGACCCTGCTAAGCCTTCGGGACTCCATTGTCATTCCGATATGGTAGGTACATACGAGAAATCTATTATCGTCGTCACTGTTACATAATTGTCATAATTGATCACTTCATTGTTTACATATCTGTTTCGTTTCACACGGTGGTCTTTCCAAAGGCCTCCCTTCCTTTTCGTCTCAACATATTTTGTTTTCAAATATATATTTTATTCATTCTGAAGACGTGTTATTTTCATTTATATTTATACTTTTGAGTTCCGCTAGTCACTTTTTTTTTCCTAAAATTTTGACATTTATTTACTGGTATCCACTTTCAATTGCTTTCATTTTATGTATTAGACTCAAATATGCATCCCAGTTAATTTGAATGGACGCTTCAAGCTTCTAAATCAAATGTCTTCGTGTTTTGACAATTTGTGTACAAACAGAATTGAAACGATTATTTCAAATGTCACTCAAATGCTCAAGAGAAGTCAGATTTTTCCTCACGCTCGTTTTATAAATGAAGTATTAAGAAGGGAATGACCACAACTGAATCAATACGAACCAATTTTCTGGGCATTACATGCTCGGGAAGTGTTCGTGTGTGTGACTGCATTTGAATTTTCATATTGCATTACAGCCCGTACTCGGTGTGTTTTCTGCTGTCTGATTGTAGAAAACCTCGACCCCCACCCACTCAAGATTTACTCTCTCTGTGTTAGAAAATTGCCATTTGGATACACACACGGAGGTGAGTGCCCACTTTGCTGTTGACCTGAATGCTGATAAGGTTCATTATCGTATTAAACATTGATGTGAGAATTCCTTATTGCTGGTTTGGGTCGTCCTCCAGTCTGCCATATGCTAACCACACGCGAAGACTTCCGCGGCTCAAACTGGAAGATTGCTACAAGCGACATCCAGCATCTAGAATCATGTAGGCCTACTATGCTTTATTCAACAAACTAGGCCTATTTGAAAACAAGTTCCTTCACAGAAATAATTTTATGCGAGATCGTGCATATTTGCTTGGTTTCCGCACAAAACCAATCCGCGGAAAGTCTAAAATTCCACATTCAGTATTCCCAACCTAACACACATAACAATTTCCCTCTTCTTACCGCTTAAGTGACACATTGATTTTACTGCTTTAGGCTTTTAACATATTATTTTTAGAGACGTTCAATATAGTAGGCTAATAATTATAAATTGGAAACTTACCACTGCAATTTCACCTAAATTGCACTGTTAATTATTGTTTCTAAATATTTGCAAAACTTAAGTAAACTCTACAACTCCACTAAAGTTACTGCATTCGTCATGCAAGTAACATTAAGGAAGCCGTGAAAAAATCAACGAGATTCTAGACTCATCATAGACTGGGGGGGGGGGGGAAAGACACGTATATCACGGCCTGCTGGAGTATAGTAAACACAGAAAACATTTTAAAGCAACAATGTTGAAGGTAGATATTTTTGTTTTGCAAATTTGCCGTCATTGAACAGAAACCAAGATGGAGATTTCATTGCAACTAATTAGAAATTCCTCTTTCAGGTATGTAATAAACGATCTTCGCACAAAATAATGTACGATACACCAGCGGTATATTTTCTTTCAATTCTCGGAAATTAAAAAAGCTCAACTACGTTTCTTTTTGAAACATTTCCTAGAACATGAAAACTTCAACATACCGCTCTTGTAACGCATATTACTATTATTGCACAATCTCAAAGCGTTTTGCATATAATAACTTGGACCAATTAATATAGTCGACTTAGATAACAAATCCACAAAGTCTGGCTGAGAACAATAATTAATTGCTTAATTCAATTTTATTTTGTTGAAAGATATATCCGTCATGATAATCACTATCAGGCCCATATTACGTAGCTTTGTGGTCGTACAAGCAAATATCATCCGCTGTGTTTTTATGCAGAAGTCGTTGTAGCCGAGCCGGGATCTGAACCCACGGCCGTGGCTCCATGGAGCCGACACGCTTCGCTTGTCTCTCCTCCAGATGGATTGTGAAGCGAGCAAGGTTGGTCCACTGACAGTCAGTTGTCACCAGCTTGAGCACGTTGCAGACTTAAGATACAGCTTCCGCAACCTTTGAGCAAAGACATCCCGGTTCGAAGCCAACCTACAGTACAGCTGCACCCACCCATGACAGCTGGTGTGGGGGCATCAACCTGGCTTCATGCAAAGAATGAATTGAGCGGAAGACTATGTCTTCATTCACAAAGGACACCAGATGACTTCTTTGCTAGGCAGAAACTGGCTGTGGTGTGGTCCATAAATAATATAATAATAATAATAATAATAATAATAATAATAATAATAATACTTACAAATGTCTTTTAAGGAACACGAAGGTTCATTGCCGCGCTCACATAAGCCAACCATCGGTCCCTATCCTCAGCACGATTAATCCAGTCTCTGCCACCATATCCCACCTCCTTCAAATTCATTTTAATATTATCCTCCCATTTTTGTTTCGGCCTCCCCAAAGGTCTTTTTCCATCAGGTCTTTCAACTAACACTCTGTATGCATTTATGGATCCACACATACGTGCTACATGCCCTGCCCATCTCAATCGTCTGGATTTAATGTTCCTAATTATAGCAGGTGAAGAATACAATGCGTCCAGTTCTGCGTTTCCTATATTTATTCCGCGTTTAATTTCCTGTCGTGTGTCATTTATATTTGTTGCTGTTACTCCAAGATATTTGAATTTTTCCACCTTTGAAATAGTAACATTAATAATAATAGCAACAATAACAGTAATAATAATAATAATAATAATAATAATAAACGTAAGCTAATTGGGTTTCCCGGTTTCTGATGGGGTCAAAAACCTTGATAGAGCTGATATTTAACCCTTAGGGTGAATTTCGTGAAGTCCGAAGGGCCCAATTAGTCAAATCCACTCTCTTCACCTCCACGCTGGGACCCCGTGGGATCTATTAAGATGCGAAAGAGAGAGTGGTGTGCGGAAACCAACGGGAAGGTACCGCATTGTTTTATCCTTCCCAAGAAAAACTGCAAACATGAGGAAAGATTCGAAAATGCTGGGTTTTCAGTGAAAGACCTGCCCATGGGCATAACACTTATGTATATAATAAACATAATAATAATAATAATAATAATAATAATAATAATAATAATAATAATAATAATTGCACGCATTGTATTCTTCACCTGACATAATTAGGAACATTAAATTCAGACGTTTGAGATGGGCAGGGCATGTAGCACGTTTGGGCGAATCCAGAAATGCATATAGAGTGTTAGTTGGGAGGCCGGAGGGAAAAAGACCTTTAGGGAGACCGAGACATAGATGGGAAGATAATATTAAAATGGATTTGAGGGAGGTGGGGTATGATGGTAGAGAATGGATTAATCTTGCACAGGATAGGGACCAATGGCGGGCTTATGTGAGGGCGGCAATGAACCTCCGGGTTCCTTAAAAGCCAGTAAGTATAGTATAGTAATAGCCTAAGAGTAATAGCAGAAGTAGACTAATATAATTTATGTAAAACAGTGTTCTACAAAACCTGCTTTGCAATACCGGTACATTATTGAATAACTTATAAAAACTACGAGGTTCAATATTATGTTTGTACAAGAATAGGACGAAACGCAATTAATTATAAACAAATGCAAGGTGAGATGAAAAACTGAATACAAACGGAATAAAATAATAATACATAGAAGAGGAAACGAATTAACATAAGAATTTTCTTAAATTTGGGTACCGAATGAGCAGTGCTTGTGTTCGGTCGCAGTTCAAAACTATGAATACAGAAACGAACTAGAAACTAAAATAAGGTAAGATAAAGGGCTACATACCAACTGGAAAGGGAGTAACGGTTGAATCATACTGGGGTAAAGTGAGACATACCGAGGGAGTCCAAGACACATACTTGCTAGGTCCCCAGAGTTGCACAGACTGCACAGTGACCACAGTGTCTGCCTGTGGTATTCGAGGCTGTGATATATTACAGTGACGTTGTGCAGTTTTCGAAAAGTCTGTTCATAATGCAATTGTGCAAGTTTGGCCAAATGTCACTTAAAATGTTGCAGATTTTACTTATGTCAAAATTGGTTTAAAAATTATATTGGCTTTTTGGGATTAAGTGTAGAATACAAGAAAAAAGATTATGAAATTAGAAACTTTTTTTACTTGGTCATTTAACCACGCTGTATCAACTACGAGGTTATTTAGCGTCGATGGAATTGGTGGTAGCAAGATGATATTTGCCGAGATGAGATCGAGGATTCGTCATAGATTACCTGACATTTGCCTTACGGTTGGGGTGAACCTCGGAAAAATACCAACCAGATAATCAAGCCCGCTAGTAAGCGCCTTGGCCAGCTGAGCTACGCCAGTGGCATTTCTTGTACCCAGCCATAATGACTATGTTTTCACGAATGTTTCAATGTCCATTCAAGCCCAAGAACCTCGAATCTTGCCGTTTGTGGCCATTTTATGTGACATTGAAATAGGCAGTTGAAAAAATTAGACCTACTGACAGTAAATATGCTATTAAAGATAATAAGTGCAGAGAGGAATATTTTCGTTTGTAGACGTGTGGTGGTGGCGGTGGCGATATTATGATAGATGATATACTTTGTTGCTAAGTGAATGTCTCAGAGAGTACGAGAAAATATGTAAGAATATTAAGTACAGTGGTTCGCAGGATACGTGCAGCTCATGACGAGATACAGTCTAATCTTTGTCTAACTCACGTAGGCTTACAGTGAGTGCATACATTTAAATTTACTGGTGTTACGTGCACGAGGGTGAAACATAGATAACGCTGACATCTATCACAGGCACATGACAAGAGTTTAGACAGAATAGGCCTACTACAGGTAAAGTCTTAAAGCATACCGATATATCAACATGTAGAGCGAACTTGAAAAATTGGCACTGACGTTGATATCAGCTCAGACGGCAGTGGTTCGGACTCTAGATGCGAGGTTGTGGTTTGGAATTACGATTGATCTGGGCTCAGGTTATCACGAAAGTCCCAGAACTCATAACTTATCAACAATTTCAATGACATTAGACAGTCTTGCAGTTGATTAAGCGTCGTTAAATACTCGATTAAAATTCATATAATCACAATGGCTATTCCACTTCATTAGTTGAAGTAAGCTTGTTAGTCTTGTAGAAGTTCATTTTTTATAGGCCTGCATTTTCCTGAAACTCTTACTCAACCTCACAATTGAGACTTCAGCTCTGCCTTATTAGTCACCTTCTCCAGCGTAGCTGCATTTTGCAGGCAATCTAATGTAGGCTACCTTTTGTTACAATATACATAGCTGTGCTTTCAGACAATCTAGTCGACATTTCATTTCTGTAATGCAGTTTTATGTAGGAAACAAAATGTAGCCTATATTTTGTTCTAGTATGGCTGTGTTCTGTAGAAAATATATTGGGTATTTCGTTTTAGTAATTTTGGCTGAATATTTTGTTCTAGTATGGCTGTGTTCTGTAGATAATATATTGGGTATTTCGTTTTAGTAATTTTGGCTGAATATTTTGTTCTAGTATGGCTGTGTTCTGTAGAAAATATATTGGGTATTTCGTTTTAGTAATTTTGGCTGAATATTTTGTTCTAGTATGGCTGTGTTCTGTAGATAATATATTGGGTATTTCTTTTTAGTAATTTTGGCTGAATATTTTGTTCTAGTATGGCTGTGTTCTGTAGGTAATATATTGGATATTTCGTTTTAGTAATTTTGGCTTAATATTTTGTTCTAGTATTGGCTGTGTTCTGTAGATAATATATTGGGTATTTCTTTTTAGTAATTTTGGCTGAATATTTTGTTCTAGTATGGCTGTGTTCTGTAGATAATATATTGGGTATTTCGTTTTAGTAATTTTGGCTGAATATTTTGTTCTAGTATGGCTGTGTTCTGTGTGTAAGACGCTTAGAAAAATATTTGGGGCTAAGAGGGATGAACTTACAGGAGAATGGAGAAAGTTACACAACGCAGAACTGCACGCATTGTATTCTTCACCTAACATAAGTAATTAGGAACATTAAATTCAGATATTTGAAATGGACAGAGCATATAACACATATGGGTGAATTCAGAAATACGTATAGAGTGTTAGTTGGGATATCTGAGAGGGGAAAAAGACCTTTGGGGAGGCCGAAACATAGATGGGAGGATAATATTAAAATGGATTTGAGGGAGTTGGGACTGGATGGTAAGGACTGAATTAATCTTGCTCGGGATAGGGACCGATGGTGTTTTTATGTGAGGGCGGCATTGAACCTCCGGGTTCCCTAAAAGCCATTATTTTGTAAGTAAGTAGGCCTATAGGTGTGTTGTGTCGATTGGTCTGTTGGGTATTTTGTTCCAGTATGGCTGTGTTCTGTGGATAACACGTTGGAAGTTTTATTCCAGTATAGCTGTGTAATATACGTAATTTATTGGATATTGCTCCAGTGTGGCCGTTTTTATATAAAATTTATGTAATATATTCCTGTACACAGTTTAGATAATTTCTCGATTTAATCGTTAATTCTGCGGTCATAATGTTTGCTATTTCCATACCAAATATCAAATGGGTTTCAATACTGGACATTATCATTTCTCTCATTATTATTATTATTATTATTATTATTATTATTATTATTGTTACTATTATTGTTACATCAAATTTTTATTCAGATAATTTTTGAGATTGTCATAATTATCGCCAAAATCATTATCACTTGATGTTTAGTCAATTATGCGAAGACAGGTCTGAACCTCACAAGTGATATAAAGAAGGCACTATTCATGAGGCAACTAAGCAAGGAGATAATGGGATAGGATGGTCGGTTCCTTTCACCCACCGCCCACTGCATACATCGCTGACTAGTATCATATTACACTTATCAGACTTCAGATGCATGTTTTCCTCCGACATAAATCGTCAAATGTGATAGACGTAGCCTACATATCAGCCAGAATTCAACGATAATCTCTAATTTGTATTCTCGACTAATCTTTTCCAATTCTGTATCGAATGTCCGTCCCCGTTTGAATCAAATTTCCTGACAAGCAGGGAATAATAATAATAATAATAATAATAATAATAATAATAATAATAATAATAATATGGCGTACATTCCTTCAACGCTCCTGGTAGCTTCTTTGCTGTACGTACTTTTTGAAATCATATCGATCTCAACGCAGATAGGAATTTTCTTGAAATGTGGAATGCTTATAATATTTTTTCTTACGGATTTCAAGCAGAATATAATAGCTGTCCACCCCTGTGGAGTAATGGTTGGCGCGTCTGGCCCAGGTTCGAATCCCGGTCGGGGAAAGTTACCTGGTTGAGGCTTTTTCCGGGGTTTTCCCTCAACCCAATACGAGCAAATGCTGGGTAACTTTCGGTTCTGGATCCCTGACTCATTTCACCGGTAGTATTACCTTCATTTCATTCAAACGCCAAATAACCTGAGATGTTGATACAGCGTCGTAAAATAACCCACTAATAATAGGATATAATATGCTATTAGGTATAATTTTATTAGTATTTGTAACTTTTCTGTCGGAATCTCTGTAACTTCTGGGCTTAAATTATTATTATTATTATTATTATTATTATTATTACTATTATTATTATTATTATTATTATTATTATTATTATTATTATTATTATGCGGATGACGTGAATATGTCAGGAGAAAATCCACAAACGATTAGGGAAAACACGGGAATTTTACTGGAAGCAAGTAAAGTAGTAGGTTTGGAAGTAAATCCCGAAAAGACAAAGTATATGATTATGTCTCGTGACGAGAATATTGTACGAAATGGAAATATAAAAATTGGAAATTTATCTTTTGAAGAGGTGGAGAAGTTCAAATATCTTGGAGCAACAGTAACAAATATAAATGATACTCGGGAGGAAATTAAACACAGAATAAATATGGGAAATGCCTGTTATTATTCGGTTGAGAAACTTTTATCATCCAGTCTGCTGTCGAAAAATCTGAAAGTTAGAATTTATAAAACAGTTATATTACCGGTTGTTCTGTATGGTTGTGAAACTTGGACTCTCAATTTGAGAGAAGAACAGATATTAAGAGTGTCTGAGAATGAGGTTCTTAGGAAAATATTTGGGGCTAAGAGGGATGAAGTTACAGGAGAATGGAGAAAGTTACACAACGCAGAGCTGCACGAATTGTATTCTTCACCTGACATAATTAGGAACATAAAATCCAAACGTTTGAGATGGGCAGGACATGTAGCACGTATGGGCGAATCCAGAAATGCATATAGAGTGTTAGTTGGGAGGCCGGAGGGAAAAAGACGTTTAGGGAGGCCGAGACGTAGGTGGGAAGATAATATTAATCTTGCTCAGGAAAGGGACCAATGGCGGGCTTATGTGAGGGCGGCAATGAACCTCCGGGTTCCTTAAAGCCAATAAGTAAGTAAGTAACTTTTCTGTCGGAATCTCTGTAACTCCTGGGATTACAGTATTATTATTATTATTATTATTATTATTATTATTATTATTATTATTATTATTATTATTATTATTATTATTATTATTATTAACTAGGACTTGGTACTTTTATTGCAGAACAGGAATAGGCTGAAAGCTAAGATTTCCTCGTGCACGCTCATCGTCAGCACGCCTGCGCAGTTCTGTCCGTCACGCTGTTTGCCCAGTTTATTGCTCCTCCGCCAGTTCGCCAATATTAACATTCGATATTGTCTGGGAGTGTACCGAGGTGCTCCCATGGGATGAATGAAGGGTTGCAGCGGGGGGAGGGGGCAGACTGGCGCCAGGTCCAATGAAGCTCGTGATGACGGCGAAGATAATGACTCCAGCTCTGATCTCAGCGCTAAGCAGGAAAACCTAATAAAAAGATGGACCAGCGCGCTGCCTGCAAAAGTGCTCCAAGTGTAACTCGCTGGCCGGCCGATGTAATTAACGACTCACTCGCTGCTCCGTGCTTTAGGACGCCTCTGCGTGCTTCTTGCGCGAATTCAACAACTGATGGCGAGACATTGAACTCTACAAATAGCAAAAAATGAGGAATTGGAGGGCAATAATAAAATGTAATTGATATAAAAAATAAAGTAAAATAAATGTTATAAAACAACAACAACAACTACAACAACAACTTACTTACTTACTTACTTATGGCGTTTAAGGAACCCGGAGGTTCATTGCCGACCTCGCATAAGCCCGCCATCGGTCCCTATCCTGAGCAAGATTAATCCATCCTCTACCATCATATCCCACCTCCATTAAATCCATTTTAATATTATCTTCCCATCTACGTATCTGCCTCCCCAAAGGTCTTTTTCCCTCCGGCCTCCCAACTAACACTCTATATGCATTTCTGGATTCGCCCATACGTGCTACATGCCCTGCCCATCTCAAACGTCTGGATTTAATTTTCCTAATTATGTCAGGTGAAGAATACAATGCGTGCAGTTCTGTGTTGTGTAACTTCCTCCATTCTCCTGTAACTTCATCCCTCTTAGCCCCAAATATTTTCCTGAGAACCTTATTCTCAGATACCCTTAACCTATGTTCCTCTCTCAAGGTGAGAGTCCAAGTTTCACAACCATAAAGAACAACCGGTAATATAACTGTTTTATAAATTCTAACTTTCAGATTTTTGGACAGGAGACTGGATGATAAAATCTTCTCAACGGAATAATACAGTAACGCGCATTTCCCATATTTATTCTATGTTTAATTTCCTCCCGAGTATCATTTATATTTGTTACTGTTGCTCCAAGATATTTGAACTTCTCCACCTCTTCAAAAGATAAATTTCCAATTTTATATCTCCATTTCGTACAATATTCTGGTCACGAGACATAATCATATACTTTGTCTTTTCAGGATTTACTTCCAAACCTATCTCTTTACTTGCTTCCAGTAAAATTCCCGTGTTTTCCCTAATCTTTATGCATTTTCTCCTAACATATTCACGTCATCCGCATAGACAAGCAGCTGATGTAACCCGTTCAATTCCAAACCCTCTCTGTTATCCTGGACTTTCCTAATAGCATACTCTAGAGCAAAGTTAAAAAGTAAAGGTGATAGTGCATCTCCTTGCTTTAGCGCACAGTGAATTGGAAACGCATCTGACAGAAACTGAACTATACGAACTCTGCTGTACGTTTCACTGAGACACATTTTAATTAATCGAACTAGTTTCTTGGGAATACCAAATTCAATAATAATAATAATAATAATAATAATAATAATAATAATAATAATAATAATAATAATAATTTTAAATTAAAAGAATAATTTTAAATTAAAAGAATAATTTTAAATTAAAAGAATTAACTTAGACACTATCTTATTTGCTGACAATCAAGTTATCCTTTCATATTCTGAAGGTGGTCTGCAGAAAGCTGATTGCGAACTAAAAAAGTAACAGGAAATTACAGTTAAAAATATCGTCGGCAAAGTACAAAGACAAGGCTTATAAAGGCTAATGTCCGATTAGGACAAGAATAGAATTAAACGGAAACAAAATTGACGATAGACTATAACAGTTTTAAATATCACCATGAAGAAACAGAATTAGGGCAAGAACAACCTAGTTTTCAATATAGGCTTTACACCATCTGTATAACATTGAAAAACAAAACTATAAAAGATAAATACTAAAACCTAGGACGTTTTAGCTGTTCCACTTTTGTCACATGGCAGTGAGAATTGGGTTCTCAACAGTTCAAGAAAAAGGAACAGCGAATCTTCCTAGATGTTGTTAGACTACCAAGGAACAGCATACAGTAGCTGGATGAATCTCTAACAACCATATTGATCATGAAACGGACCAAATTCTGGCCTACATTTTGAAATGTATGATGACGATGATGATGATTATGATAGTGATGTGTTCACATTGTAGATATTTTCATGTTTTCATCCGTTTCAAATACCTGAAAATATATTTTGTCACGAATTCCTCTCCTTTTTCTACTACTAAGTTTACCACAAAATTGAACTTCTCTTAGATGAATGCTCCCCCCAAACAGTTGCTTCTCAGCGACTTGATACTGCAGACTAATTACTTATCTGCTAGTTCTGCAAATCCTCCTCCATTTTAGCAAATCTGATAATTTTTAATGACTTATTACTGTGTATAGTGGATGTTCATATGTAAAATTAGAGGCATTCCACTGTTCATCTGTATCGTAATCAATGCAGAACTGCGTGATAGACTTCGACAAATAAGTCAAGAATGAGATCACAATACATGCCGGACGGCATCAAGGATGAACCTTTGAAACAGCCAGATATTATGAGACGTAAAGATATTGATCACACGGACATAGTCCAAATTTAAGACAACACAGAAACTTAAGTAAATAAAGTAAGTTGAAGAGCTTAGAAGAAAAGCTTATGTTTCAAAGGGTAAGGAAGAAGTTCTCACACAAACTATCAGAATGCCGGAGTTGCATTATTTTGCTTAAAAAATACTGAAATATCTATTTATATGCAGCTTAAGAATGAAGAATGCTTTAAATGTATGTTACCTGCATTTCATTTAATAATGAGACTTACAGATAAAGGAAACGTAGAAATAGCCTAATATCCGAAACGAAGAAATTGCTGGCAGGAAGTTGTGACCTAGCAGATTAGATATTGAGAGAACCAGGTAGCTATTGAACTAAAAGTGACAAAGTAAATTACATTTATGTACAATACTTGGTTCAATGCCAGTTTACTGATGTTTATATTAAAATCTAAAAAGCTATTATTGGTATGTAGGCATATGTCCCAGAAGAAGGATGAAATGAAGAAACATTGGAATTCTAATAGGTCCAAATACTTAAAGACAGAATGGGAATATGTAATAACATTAATTTTATCATAACAGGAGACTTGAAAGCACAAATTGGACAAACCGCAGGGTGTAGAGTAACGGGACTAGTGAAGAGACAACAACAAATGTTCGGGCAGAAGTTGAGAAAGGTTTTGCACGGTTAAAATGTTTAAAGTAATAAATTCCATTTTTAAAATAAACGAACATTTATAAGATTAAGTGGTTCATTTGCCTTGTAATAACTATAATAATTGATTATTTTCTAGGAAATGGGAAAAATAGCAGCATGATGTAATAATGTAACAGTTTATCGAGATGTTTTCTTTCTTCAATGCATCAGATGCTCTTAATAAGGTAAATTCTCTTTCGATAGCTGTGTACATACTTAAGGTTGCAATGTTGTGGTAACCATTAATTTATATACATTCATGAGTGCAGAATACTTAACGTTACCCCAGTACTGGTTGGACGATCGTTCACCTCTGCTGAGACATGAAACCAGTAGACGCCTAGTCGGCCTTGTCCCTTCATAGGCTGTCGCACCATGGGTTGTTACGTAAAGTCACGATTAATCAAATAAATAGGACAATTTAACTTAATATGAAATAACAAACTTAAACCGAAGTTCAGCCTAAGCACTAACAACACCTTATTTTAAAGTAGGACTTTACATTATTGGTGATTTTGCTGTCTCCAAGAGGCCTTTCTTTTTGACAGTGAAGTGAAGTAGGCCTGCTTTATTCATTGTTTTCAGAAAAATAAAGTATTTCATTCCTAAGGATAGCCATGAAGAGATTAAAAGCTGTGAAATGTAAGAATTTATTTTGTGATTTGAGTCGAGGAGACTACTACTACCATAATTTACATCTTTTATACAAGGAGGCCGTGTTAAAAACAGTTGCTATAGATCTGCGATTTCTGTTTTCTTTTGGTCTTGGAGAAGATTCACTTCAGCCACTAGTTGTAGGTATAAAAACAGCTATTAATTTTATTTTTAAATTCTCACAATTTTGTGTAATTTTTATTAGTATTGATATATTTGAGGGACGCAGCCTCATGGGCTAGTGGTCAAAGCTTCTCATTACAGTTCATGAGATCCCGGGTTCGTTTCTCGGTTAGAACACATGAATTCTTAAAGGGGAATGTTTCTGTGTTCGTCCATGGTCTGGAAATTAGATTAAGCTTAAGTTTAAGACCTCTCCTGGCACATCATCATCATCATCATCGTCATCGTCGTCGTCGTGGCAGCATAATTCCGTCTTCCAGGCGCCCCAATCTCAGAAGTGGGTTACAAATAAGCCATTGCCAGGAGAGACCAGAAATGTCAAATGACAACCTGGTGACATTGGATTTATATATATATTATATATATGAGGGATTAAAATCAACAGTGGCGTAAATCAGGAGTTGCAAGAGGTGAGATATTTTAAATTTTGCGTTTTATACCATTGAAAAATCTGTTAAAGAAGATGAGCTTCAGTATTCAGAGCAGAATCTGAATATGATCAGCGCAAATACGCCCTGGAAATTTAATATTGGGGGGAAAAAAAAGTAATGGCATTTCGTGAAAAATACCAGACTGCTTAAACAACAGATTAATAGAAATAGTAAATGAGGTTGCGTATCTTGGCTAATATTTTGGTGAAACAGATATAACTTCTAAAATTTGCAAATACAATAAACAATGGGAATAATCAACAAAATTATGAAGCCTTCCCTAGTATAGCGACACACAAGAATACGTTTGTATAAAACCTTGGCTAGACCTGTACTATGTTACGGAAGTGAAGCATGGACTATGAGAAGTACGGATATCAGCAGAATAACGATCTGGGAAATGAAATTTATGAAAACAACAGTACGATATTGTCGCTTGGACCACAAAAGAAATGAAGATATCATGCAAGAACTTCAGTTAGGCCTACAACTAGTCTCACAGTTTACAAACAATTACCAGCTGCAGTGGAAAAACCATGTACAACGAATGAATCGGAATAAATTCTAAAAGCCACGCTTCAATACTGTCCCCAGGGAAAGAGATCTTTGGGCCGTCCAAAAAAAAAAAAGTGGACCGAGAATGATTCACTGAGACCGCAACAGGCTTGGGGGCTTATACTTGTTTGGATGATGATGGTGATGATGATGTTAAAATATAATTTAAAGGGCTATTTGTGCAAACATAATGTTGTTTGATACTTTAAGTACAAGACAAAAGTTCATACTTTTTTCTGAAATTCATATGTTGGAATGTCGAAAAATCTAACTTGCACCATTGTTCCTTTGAATCCTTCATTTAGGGCCTATGTACAATAGACAGAATTTCACATTTAGTAGAATTGTGTTATTTATTTGTGCAGTACAATGATTAGACATAGTCATTTCGGTGTCAATTTAAAATTTGAAGCGTGAGTGAGTTCATTGACATTATATTTCATTCTTGACCACACTGTTTTAGTACTGATTATGATAAGTTAACTTACTTAAGGGAACACGGTATTGCTATATTGACAATGTTAAATTATGACTTATATAAAGGACTTTTTCTCAAAAACTGTTGAAGTTAGACAGATTTTTTTTTACTGCTCATATAGGCGCAAATTTTACTTTACTAACAGGCCTATACTCAAATAGTTTTTCTTTAATTTATTTCCTTACTGACAAATAATTTTTTACCCAATTTGTATATTTTTTTCTAACATTTTCAGCACATTACCCCCTGTGACATCTGAAAAATTTAACAAATTTCAAAAATATTGTTTCAGTACATGTAAAACATTCAAATAAACAATCCAAAAAAAATCAGCTTTCTAGATTAAACATAAGCTGAGAAAAAAAGGTTCGTTTTGTCCGAAAACACTTATCTTACGAAACATGAGCGTTAAAATAAGACGTATAATTACATACGGACTCCCCTTTTTCAGAAAAACGAAAAATCGACTTGAATATAATTTTAGTATAACCATATGCGGTATATAATTTTAAAGAGGAAAACTCAAAGAATAAATTGGAAAAATAAAAAATAAATAATTTTCCGCCCAAAATCCGTACGTTTGTGAAGAATGAGTTTCAAGTAAAACTTTAGTAACCTTCTCAGAAAATGAGAAAATGAAAATGGGTACAATTTGAGTATAGTGATATGTGATACCTATACCATTTAAAAGATGGAAAACAAAGTAATAAAAAAATAAAAAATTACACAAAAAACCCAATTCCGTTTCCCCTTAAATAAATAAATCTTAAAACGTTACTATGACAACATTAAGCTGACGAAGACCACATTGAAACTGTCAGTTACGTGAAATAACAACATAGCTTATTATTAACGTAGTGAAGTATAACAGATCATAATTAGTGACATTTTATTTAGCAATACGAAAGGTATTAATTGTATTTGTACCAATATTACAACAGATGGAATTTTAGTATCAAATATAATTCTCTATTTCGAGTTCCATATTGCACTATAGAATTTTAAAATACGAGTATAACATATCATAGAAAGGAAGTTCTGATTCAGAATTAGAATAAAGAATTAATAACAATGAAGAAAGCACATGGAGCATTGGGTACAAGGGAAAAGGAGAAGAAAAAGAGAGAATTTCCATGTGGAATAATGAACTAAAATCAGCAATAAATAATTTAAAGACAATGTTATATTTGCACTGGCTTACCGCAAAATTTCCAGACGTTTACAAAAATATGTTACACGTACCAAGAAAATTAAGAAAGTAGTGCACTACACGAGAGTACGTGGGATTTAGATGTCAAAATTTTCAACTTATAAAATTATTAAACACTTGAATAACACAGGAAATGATGCAGCAGACATTGATAAATTTACAACGAGACATACCTACCTGTGAACAGTACAAAGTGAAGCATATACCCTAATCGAGAATTAGAAGAAGGGTTAATTTCGACATCGACAATTTACATTTTGAAGAATTAATGCAGTTCTTAATGCAGCAAAATGGTGCATTGCAAATGAAACCAGTGCTTGCGTAAGAAGTGATTCTCAATCAGCCCTAAAGACTATTGAACACAAATATACTGTAATTTGGACTCACATGTCTTCGAAATTAAACATCTAATTAATGAAAGTCTAAATCATATACAGTATGTCTATCATGGGCTAGAAGACACGTCGGGTATACTGGGAACGAGAGAGCAGATGAATTGGGAAAGCTGCCTGCTGACTCTGATCTCCATGCTTGTTTCGCATTAAGCCCCTTTTCGTTTGTAAAGAACCAAGTACGAAAATACATTCTTGAAAAATGGAATAAAAATTGCCGACGAGTGAAAAGGGAAGTTTTACAAGAGATGTATTTTTTTTTCAACAGTTGAAGATAGACGATTATCTTCTAAGTACCTACAACCAAATTTTATTCCAATACAATTTTTTACAGGACATGGAAAATTTGGCGAATATCTTCAGAAATTTAGTTTTAAATAATGCAAATTGTAAATGTGGAGAAGAGAATCAGTCTGTCAGACATCTTCTGTTCGACTGCCACTTATTCTTGTATAGAAAGTACATATGAGCCGTTCAGAGCAAAAGTAGTGTAAGACAAAATTGGGTAATGAGGTTTAAAGTAAAAATTCTGTAAAATACAGCGCAAAGTACCAATTAATATGGCCTTCTTGCTATCCACTGACTACTAATAGTTTAAATAAATTTAATATTAATTGCTACTTTGTGCTGTATTTTACAGAATTTTACTTTAACCCTCATTTTCCATTTTTGACTTACACCACTTCTGCTCTGAACGGCTCATATTGGCGTCATATTTGACTATTCAGCACCACTTAACTGTATATTATTTGTAAATAAGTATAGCTATAGACATTTTTCGTCTTTGTAAATAGTGTATTTGCTAAATTGTATGCAACGATACTAAACCAATGAAGTTTATACCCTAAATTGTTAAACTTATAACCCTAATAGGCCTATACCTACGTGTGGATTCGACGCCCATCCAGAAAAGATGACACGATCAAGTTGAAAAATTACTTAAGTAGTCATTTATTTTCAGTGATTACTTTGCAATTAGAAATGTTAAATCGTCCGGTTCAAAACTTCGAAACCTTGTCTGCACTGTGAAGAAGACAACGGCATGGATTGAAAACATCAAGTAAAATTTAAATAAACTGATACACTTTTATTTTTGTTCTGTCTTGAAGTCTTAAATATGGATACATTTTCTCTCTCTGCACACAGTTTTAACAATAATCCCAATTACTGTAAACTTTAAAAGTTATTTTAAATATAGGGGAATTTTATGTTGGACATGAATCATAAAGTATAGGCCTAGGCCTATAGTAACTCCTCACAATGAAACACAAAAATGAGTAGCTACAATATTTAATGACTCCATTGGATATCTTCGAAGAGTATCTGTCTCTTATCTAAATTTCTGTCTTTCACTATATGATGAATTTAATCTCTGCATCTTGCTCTAGGTCTTATTCTTCCGCTCTGTAATGCGCCCATCTGCCATATTAATGGTTGCAACTTGCATTTCTTGGCACTACTTCTATATTATTGTAGATCTTGCGAATTACAAACTGGGTTCTAGGTGAAGTCATTATGTGAGAATGAGTGAATTACACAGGCGTGTGGAAATAATATATGCAGCTATACAACACGGTTGTTAATCCAGTGCGTTGATACATCCTCGGAAGAATTCGTAGAGATGAAATGTAATGCATGAAGTTATCCCCACTCTGTGCGAAGGACGTCACTGTTAAACGAAAACGTAGAGCTGTACGTGGTTATAGTCACGTTTAGTCCAAAACGCATGGATGAGAAGACTTCAGATTTTGTAATCGCCTAACTTGTCGAAAGTCATATTTACGTAATTTACGGAGAAAAATTAAAATGTTCGTGTTGTCTCTCTTGTGAAACTGAAGAAAAATTAATTAACTGGAAATTAATTTTTCCGTCTTCAGAATATTAAGTATTAAGAAATATCCTGGATCACTTGTGGAAAGTATTCAACGAAATTTTTTAAATTTTGTATACGAAGATTAAAGCAATGTGTAGGATATCTGGAATAAACTGCAGTTTTAAAGCTACAAAGTATGCAGTTAAAACTGGCAATATCTAAGGTAATTGCTAGGGACGGGATGTTTAGGTATTTATGAAAAAGGGCAATTAAAACATGAAAAAGGTACCATAAACTAAAAAATGCACAGTAGGCAGGCAAAGTAACATTAAGCATGAAAATGGAGGTATAAATTTAAAAAAATGGGGACAGTAGGGATGCAAGAAGTAATTAAAAACATGAGAAAGGCACGTGAATTTAGAAAAAATGTATAATAATATTATCAGACAATTTATATAATATTCATGCAACACACCTTGTCATTGGTTCCACGTTACTACCAGGTCTATATTCACACCTTTCATCTCGCTGAACAGTTTTAATCACAGAAACATTTTGTACTTCATAAACTGACGTAATTGGAGCGAGCCAGTGTAGACGGTTTCTGTCTACCACGACTGTCCCCAGATTTGTATTAGCCTATTCCTGTAAGCCAGCAATAGTCTACACCAGGCCTGCACAAGCCGCGCTCAACGAGCGCGCGCGCTCCTTCGGAGCGGGAGAGCAGTGTTTACCGCTCGCCGAAAAGGAGAGGAAGATACGTCAGAATGACATAGACTTGCTGTAGGTAGAGGAGAGGGAAACGACCACTCAGTTATCTAGTGGAGTGCAGCGTGTAGGCCTATTCTCAGTAACTGTTTCACGTTGCTTACCTACTGCTACAGTACAGTATGGAGGAATCTAAAAGACGGAACATAACATTTAACATTTAACGATTTACAGCTCGAACTTATTGATCTTCAGTGAGACCTAAGGGCTAAAGATCGTTTGAATAATATTACTAGCCTGGTTGAGTTTTACAAGACTAAACATTAGCAATAATATCCACGACTACACAGGCTGGCTGTGAAAATGATTGCTATGTTTGGCTCAACATTTATATTTGTGAGCAAGTGTTTTCTATAATCAACTTTAATAAAGGCAGACATCGAACATCTGTAACTGATGTTTCATTACGATCAGTAGGCTACTGTTCCTTTCAGCTGCCTACAGAATAAAACCTCGTTTTGATGTACTGATAAATAAAAATATAACAAAATGATATTGTACATTTAAGTAGCCATAGAATTTCTATTACTTCTGTAAAATAAATATTTCTTTATTAATTAATAATAGTCCAAGATATTTTTGCAAACACTGAACGGGAATTCATTTCATAATCACTCGTAATAATACTTCCTTTTCTGCATATTTTGTACGAGATCACCCCTTCTTCCAGTCCACCCTTATACAGAGCGCAGCTAATATCTGCATTCCGCTCATGAGCTGTGAGCCGGCTCGGAGAGCGCAAACGTTTTCACTTTTCGCTAATGGCATTTGGGTAGGCGAGAGGAGATGTTAAGCGTACTGGTAATTCCATCTGTATAATAAAATAACTTCTATAAAGGATTACAACTGTGGAATAATTAACATTTGAGGAAGGTAAATTAAAATATTGGCTGATGAAATAATTTAAAATAGCAAAAAATAAAGTTTCGTTATATTTTTAAATGAAAGTTAGAATTTATAAAACAGTTATATTACCGGTTGTTCTGTATGGTTGTGAAACTTGGACTCTCACTCTGAGAGAGGAACATAGGTTAGGGGTGTTTGAGAATAAGGTGCTTAGGAAAATATTTGGGGCTAAGAGGGATGAAGTTACAGGAGAATGGAGAAAGTTACACAATGTAGAACTGCACGCATTGTATTCTTCACCTGACATAATTAGGAACATTAAATCCAGACGTTTGAGATGGGCAGGACATGTAGCACGTATGGGCGAATCCAGAAATGCATATAGATTGTTAGTTGGGAGACCAGAGGGAAAAAGACCTTTAGGGAGGCCGAGACGTAGATGGGAGGATAATATTAAAATGGATTTGAGGGAGGTGGGATATGATGATAGAGACTGGATTAATCTAGCACAGGATAGGGACCGATGGCGGGCTTATGTGAGGGCGGCAATGAACCTTCGGGTTTCTTAAAAGCCTTAAGTAAGTAAGTAAGTATATTTTTAAATGACAACAAAGTCATAAATAAGTAGCCACAGCTTAAATAGGCAAAATGAAAATGCCCCTCATCATTTCTAAATACCTCAAAAGGGATTTTAGTCTACATAACTTTGACATATGGCAGCCCAGTATTTAATAATAGAAATTCCACCAAACATCCGGGCACTGCTAATTGTTATGCAGTCTTGAAATATTTACGGAAGAAATTAAATATTAGAATGCGATTGTTATAGAACATCTTCCAATTAAAACCATTTGGAGCCCGCTTGTCACTTCATACTCGCATTGGTTTATGAGCCTTGCAGTAATCCGCCCTGGTTAGGGCACTAATCATTGCTGCAATTCGACACGGAATAGCTGCACCAACATTGATATAATATTCAGCAAATCCAATGAACAAAAATATCCCTTTGCACAAAATAAAAGCGATAGGACAACATTGTAATGGGGTAATATCCTGCAATGATGGAACAGGAGAGAGACAACCGAGACATTATAAATTTCGTCTTATTTCATATGAAAAACTAACCGCAATATCCATGCTAAAATCCTCGAGTGGCTAAAACATAAAGGGGTGGAAGTGGAGGCCAGCGAATAATTTTATAATAAGGCGGAACAAATACGACAGGCCTTCTCCTGTAGAGCGAACATCGGCGAATATCGAACTTGGCCAAACTTGAACCGAATATAGCGCCTGTAATGCACGATGCTGTAGTGGGATTTAGTAGTTTTCAAACAAAAAACTATTCGTATATAAGTCCAGTGTTTCTAAGAAGGTACACTGTTCGAATTTTTATAGTTGCTTAAAAGTAAGCAAAGATAATTATGAGAAATTGCACCGATTACTTCTTACTTTTGATGTACTTCCCAGTCTAAACAACTATTTAAGTTAAATTTAATTTAACCAAAAACACGTCAATTTAGAGAGAAGTTTAAAACGAATGTTAACTGAATTTTACGCATCACTTCCTCACTCCCCACCCTCTTTGAAATTTCAAATGACACCGCCATCTTATGATATTTGTGAAAGAGTATTAAATTACTGTTTATCCCAAAACATATATTTCATATTTTTTGTTTATTAATAATTTATTCCATAAAAATAATTTTATCTAAAAATCAAACAATGAAGTGACAATTCAGTTAAATTTACGAGTCTATGTAAAAAAGTATAAAATTAGTTTTTATACAAAATAACTACCAAATTTATTATTCTAGTGAAATTGTATTCACATTGATATGTATAGGCCTACTATAATAAAATACAAATAAATTGAATAATTAAAGGAAGAAAATCTCATCTAAATAAGAGGACTCGAGGAAGGATGCAAGAATACTTGTAGCATTGCCGCGCTGACGTAGATATTGACTGCTTCGAGGGTCCCCAGAAAGCTGCACTAAACTTCTGCCTATGGTGGAGATGAGAGCTTTGGCTTCACTACACCATGATCCAAACGTTTCAACCGCAAAAGGGACAAAAATATAATTATCTGCAAGATGTTTATATTTATGCTGTTTAATGATAGCGGCACTTTCTGCTGCAGATCCTGGTGTCTTAGAGGTTGAAGGGGCCAGTGTATCCACACATGTGGAATCCCAAATTAAGGATTTGCCTACACGCCGCGGGACTAGAGTCAGACCATCGGGTCTCTTGCCGTCTGAACGGCTGATCCCGGAAGGTTCTAAGATGGATGGAACCCCTGAGGATGTGTATCCCTACATCTCATTCATTTATTCTCAAATGGCGTGTTATCTGTCGTCGCCTGGCAACCTGGATTGTTGTTATTGTTGATTAGAGCTAAAGGCAATAAAACTACAAACACTATTGTAGATTACAGTTTATTATTTCAAGTAGTAACACAGACAGATATGAAGCAATTTTGTGGTTGTGTATTAGAAACCTTCCTTTAAAAGATTTAAAAGGATAGAGGATAGGATAATAAAAGCCGAAGTTTTTATTTAGGTCTTTTATATATGGTTCGTATTGCGTAGGCAACAATGGAGCACATTTTGAACATTTAATTTAGTAAACTTAGGGTCGAATTCATAGTCGTCACTTATAAAACGAGGTAACACTTAAGTAATGAGCATTTCCTTAGCACTTATTTCAGATCGTATTGCAGAGACGCTACTCTTTCATATGCACTGACATCGAAAGAAATGTGGCATCATGGCTAGACGTGAGCGCTTTCATACAGCGCCTTCAAATGGTTAAATCGGCATTATTATTGTATACAAATACAGGAGAAAATATTATAGAGCTAAAAATTATACAAAATGTCGAGAAAGCATTTTACAGAAGGAGAATTAAGTGAGCTAAGAGAACTAGTAATGAAATATAGAGATATCGTCGAAAGTAAAAGATCTGATAATAGTTCTCTTCAAAAGAAGAAATTGACATGGAACAAAACTACAGTTGAATTTAATGCAAATTCCGAAAATATTCCTATAATTAAATCATTTTAATTTATTTTTCAGTTATTTTTATGGTAAACAAAGTAGAAGTGATATAATTACGAAAGTTTTAACAGCTAATTCCTTGGGTAGAATACAAACGAGACTGCGAATAACACTTCGTTGGCGTCTGAATGCTTTTCGAAAAAAATACCACTTAAACTACCTGAAATGATGATGTAACATAGAACCTTAAAGCGACCAGTACTTTCAGCAGTAGTGAAATCGGTAAACCTCGTGATTATAAAATTCACTGAGAGACACCAGAATATCCGCAACAATGTTCTGGTGGAAACGCTATCTACTCTTAAACTGTTGGTCATTGTACATCTCTAAAGGCTTTTCCGTATCTCTGATATATCTTTTGTTTTGCCGAAACACATTTTCATTTTCATATTCATACAGAACTCAATAAATTCATCAAAATCATAATCATCATCCATTGTATACCGAATCAGCTGATTACAATGCATATGAGGAAACACTTGAGTAAGCTGACAAGCTGCCTTATTTGAATAAGTGTTCACTTCAGTGGGATTTATGAATTGGAAATTATTATAAGCAACTGTTTAAGGGTTTCCTTACAATAAGTGTTGACTATGAATTCGGCCCTTAATTATTAATTAAATTTATGAAATTATCCAGAATAAACAGTAACAATAATCCAGGTTGCCAGGCGACGATAGAAAACAAAAGATGTGAAACAAATTAATAACACGTATAAGTAAGTGAATACTCCTTCAGATTTAAGTATCATAATATAGGAATGCCTTTCAAAATTTCAAGGGGGACTGGAGGCGAGGAGGTGAAACCTAAAATGCAATTAACAGTGATTTGAACTTGCCCCTCAATATCTAAATTGACGTGTTCTTTGTTTAAATTACATTTAATTTAACTGAAATAAATTCTTACATAGACTGGCAAGTTCTGAAATGAAAGTCCAGAATGACAGATGTATAAATTTAGCAATGATGGAGGAACGTACTCATAAAAACAGATAAATTTTACAATTCACGTAAAAGAGTCAAAATACGAATTAATTATGGCATCGGCAGAGCAATGCAGGAACTTTCCTTCCGCAGCATCAGACTAGTTCACTGGCACATGTGCCAGTCTTGCAGGGAAGTGGCCGTCTTGAGTGAACACTGCCTCTGTTACACAGGCCGGTAATAGATTTTTAATGGCAAGAAGAATGGGTCGGCTACTTAACGAGAGCATCAGGGAACTTTTTTAAACACACAATCGAACAGCCCGTGTCAAGAGCGGAAAACATGTTGCGATTTGCCAGACGACCGTATGGGTAGGAATAATTAAAACGAGTACCTCAGTCCGATTGATAAATGAAAGTAGACACTCCACTGCAGTCTTAAAAGAGGAGAGAAGCAGACATTTAATAAATGAAAGTAAAGTGCGGGAACTAGCGGGCATTTCAGTACAAGAAAGAACTACATTCTGCAACAGTACTTCTAACTAGGTAATTCGTTAATTCATATATTCTTCCTTTATTTATCTATTTATCACTTTCTTCTGTTCTTACTTCTTTTATTTCTTTGTTTTTTTTTAAATGTGTACTCTTAAAAACGTCTGGAACATTATTATTATTATTATTATTATTGTTATTGTTATTGTTATTGTTATTATTATTGTTATTGTTATTGTTATTATTATTATTATTATTATTATTATTATTATTATTATTATTATTATTATTATTATTATTATTATTATAAGTTTTACATAATATTCTTATTGAATTTGGTATCCCCAAGAAACTAGTTCGATTAATTAAAATATAATAATAATAATAATGATTTATTTTAGCTGGCAGAGTTAAGGCCGTAAGGCCTTCTCTTCCACTCAACCAGCACGTCTTAGTGAAACTTACAGCAGAGTCCGTATAGGCCAGTTTCTATATGATGCCTTCCAATTCACTGCGGGCTAAAGCAAGGAGATGCACTATCACCTTTACTTTTTAACTTCTCTCTAGAATATGCCATTAGGAAAGTTCAGGATAACAGAGAGGGTTTGGAATTGAACGGGTTACATCAGCTTCTTGTCTATGCGGATGACGTGAATATGTTAGGAGAAAATCCACAAACGATTAGGGAAAACGCGGAAATTCTACTTGAATCAAGTAAACGGATAGGGTTGGAAGTAAATTCCGAAAAGACAAAGTATATGATTATGTCTCGTGATCAGAATATTGTACGAAATGGAACTATAAAAATTGGAGATTTATCCTTCGAAGAGGTGGAAAAATTCAAATATCTTGGAGCAACAGTAACAAATATAAATGACACTCGGGAGGAAATTAAACGCAGAATAAATATGGGAAATGCCTGTTATTATTCAGTTGAGAAGCTTTTGTCATCTAGTCTGCTGTTAAAAAATCTGAAAGTTAGAATTTATAAAACAGTTATATTACCGGTTGTTCTTTATGGTTATGAAACTTGGACTCTCGCTTTGAGAGAGGAACAGAGATTGAGGGTTTCTGAGAATAAGGTTCTTAGGAAAATATTTGGGGCTAAGAGGGATGAAGTTACAGGAGAATGGAGAAAGTTACACAACACAGAGCTGCACGCATTGTATCCTTCACCTGACATAATTAGGAACATTAAATCCAGACGTTTGAGATGGGCAGGGCATGTAGCACGTATGGGCGAATCCAGAAATGCATATAGAGTGTTAGTTGGGAGGTCGGAAGGGAAAAGATCTTTGGGGAGGCCGAGACGTAGGTGGGAAGATAAAGTTAAAATGGATTTGAGGGAGGTGGGATATGATGGTAGAGACTGGATTAATCTTGCTCAGGATAGGGACCGATGGCGGGCTTATGTGAGGGCGGCAATGAACCTCCGGGTTCCTTAAAAGTCAGTAAGTAAGTATTATTACACCTTCTTTCCTAAATGAATGTCGCTGTAGGGAATGCCCAAAGAAGTCAAATTACCGAAGTTGATTGTTCCAAAGTTCTTGATATTTTAAATTTGTTTAGTTCATATGCAAGAGAGAAGTGATATAACTGTGCAGAATGAAAGGGGAAATAGAATACATAAAAATAAGTACTAAAACCCATTGTGTGTTTCATAATTAAGTGTATGAATAATTAGAAAATTACGTGAAAAAATCTGCGCGGTTTGGCAAGAGCGCTTCGCCGGCTGACGTACGAAAGTGCTCGCGCGCACGCACACACACACGCACACACACACACGCACACACACGCACGCACACACACACGGTCTCAATAGCTGAGTTTCGTCCCTTAGTCACTGCAGTAGGGTTGCCAACTTCCTAATGGCTGGAAATAACGATAGTGTTAATATTGTTATTTACTTTGCAACAAAACCGTCCATTTCATTTAAAAACTGCAAAGGGATAAATAATTTCTGATCAAAGTAAAAATCTCAATTGTACGAATAGTACTTCTCGAGTAAAACAGTGTTAACTTTTACGGGAAAATTATTTTTTCTGAGAAAAGTATACATTTGGGGCTAATATTGTATTATATATAGTTATTTTTTGTACTCTATGCAAGGAATAAGCTGTTACAATCAGCACAGTAATATTACTTCCACCCTGTATAGCTAATCATCATGATCTTCACCATTTTAGACTGCGTGATCTGTGACTGTAATCAAAGACATGGCTTTGATCATTGGAGTCTGTATGGCGAAGAGTTCCTTGGTTTGATCAACTTACATACAAATGATTTTTGAGGAACCCGCAGGTTCATTGCCGCCCTCACATAATCCGGCCATCGGTCTCTGTCCTGAGCAAGATTAATCCAGTCCCTACCATCATATCCCACTTCCTTCAAATCCATTTTAATATAATCCTCCCATCTATAACTTCAATTCTTCAAGGTCTCTTTCCCTCTGGCCTCCCAATTAACACTCTATTCGCATTTCAGAATTTGCCCATACGTGCTACATGCCTGCCCATCTCAAACGTCGGGATGTAATGTTCCTAATTATGTCAGGTAAAGAATACAATGCATGCATCCCTAGGGACTGTGACGAGATCGTCGTTATGTGGAGTCAGTATTAACAGAGGCATGAAATATCAGATGACTTCCGTTTGTTAAGCCGGTCACTAATGAGGACACTGAGTGGTCAATACATGAGCATCCCTAGGGACTGTGACAAGGCCGTCCTTATGTGGAGTCAGAATTAACAGAGGCATGAAATATCAGATGACTTCCGTTTGTTAAGCCGGTCACTAATGAGGACACTGAGTGGTCAATACATGAGCATCCTTAGGAACTGTGACGAGGCCGTCCTTATGTGGAGTCAGTATTAACAGAGGCATGAAATATCAGATCACTTCCGTTTGTTGAGCCGGTCACTAATGAGAACACTGAGTGGGCAATACATGAGCATCCCTAGGGACTGTGACGAGGCCGTCCTTATGTGGAGTCAGTGTTAACAGAGGCATGAAATATCAGATCACTTCCGTTTGTTAAGCCGGTCACTAATGAGAACACTGAGTGGGCAATACATGAGCATCCCTAGGGTCTGTGACGAGGCCGTCGTTATGTGGGAGCTCTGTATACGTTTCGTGACGTCACAGAGGACGGCGATAAAACGAGGATGAAGCTAATCATAGAGTATTAAAAGCAAAAGAAGAAATGGGTTTTTAGAATAGATGAAATCAGAATAATTTTAAGATCAAGCGGTCTAAGGCTACTCAATTATGATAAATACCTCTTTTTTTACTACGTTACTTCTAGCACAAAATTTAAATCGTCGTGTGAATGCAAGAACTAGGTAACTTGTTTTTTCATATTTTGTGATATTGCCTATTTACTTATTTATTGCACTAAGGAATATGTCTCGTTTTCATTTACCTATTTGTTATATTGGAAAATAGATGTCCCTGGTATCGTTCGATCAGTTACCAAGTTCTTGCATTACATTTTGTGCGATTTTTGCTATGCTATAAAAGAATGTAACTAAAAAACGCAAATTTCGAGTTACCTAGTTCTTGCATTCACACGACGAAATAATAATTTAATCTTACGTTTCATTGGGTGTAAATTGATTTATTTTCTTTATTTTGTAAAGTAGTGGTTGTAGCGTTCAGTTTGATTCTGCATTAATTTTTTTGGAAATAATTGTTGGGAGATTCGTAACCCTTCGCGCTAAAAGATTGGGCGAAATTTCAGTCACAAATACTGGAGCAACACTAACGTCACTCATGTCATACAGTCCGTAGTTCAGGACGCTACAAATCGCCGTCCTTAGCTTCTCGCACAACATGCTGGTCAGGAACGTAGTCAGTGCATACAACATCATTATTTGATTCAAAACTGTCTCTGTGAATGGCACGAATCCATGTCTGCCTTTCATATGGGTATCCTCACCTGACATAATTAGGAACATTAAATCCAGACTTTTGATATGGGCAGGCCATGTAGCACGTATGGGCGAATCCAGAAATATATAGGCCCTATAGAGTGTTAGTTGAGAGGCCGGAGGGAAAAAGACCTTTTGGGAGATCGAGAGGTAGATGGAAGAATAATATTAAAATGAATTTGAGGAAGGTGGAATATGATGGTAGGGACTGGCTTAATGTTGCTCAAGATAGGGACCGATGGCGGGCTTATACCAGGGCGGCAATGAACTTTCGGGTTCTTCAAAAGCTATAAGTAAGTAAATATGGAGGAGGGAAAAGCAGTTGCGTACTCAGGCCAGGCGCATATGCTCCACCAAAGTTGTCAACTCTGTCAGGTTCCGGCTGACTGGTATTACAATCTGCTAAACTGGTGGGGAAATCTGGTAGAAAATTATTTTGCGTAATAATATTCTATTACTCTGTTTGCAGTGAACAATTGATTTTTTGAGTAATTTTTATAAGTTTATACTACAAAAAACTGAGAACTAGCGATTCTGACATGATTCACGTATCACTTACCAGATGACTCAAACATTGATATTTTTCCAACTTCAGTTCCTTGTTAAACCACAATATTAATACTTCTGTGGATGAACTAATTTACAGAATTCCATTTCACATTATGCGAAAAATTGGTCTTTCAAGATCGCCCAAGTCTTCTAGATATCGATGGATAAAATGTGATACTTCGTATCTGTAAATTTGCAGGTGAATAAAAAACTTTTCTTTAATGTTTCTGCTTTGAACGATAGGGCTGTTCTACTCTAAGATAAGGTGTTAGTTAACTGTCCAATTTTGTGAACATTATTTATTTATTTATTTATTATTTTGCTAATAATTGTAACATAAAGTGTAATATATACAGAAAAACTTTAGCTCGCCCCTGAAAGAGTAGAACTCGTGCTCAGGGGCGGATTCCTGAATTGAAATTAATAATTATACATTACAATTTGTCTTATGTCTGCTGTGCAATTATAGTATATAAATTTAAATCTACAATTTTTCAATTTTTATAAAATCCATACCTAACTTTTTAAATTTAATACTAGAACTATTAGAATTGACAAGATTAAGATATTTAAATATAAATTTGTTATACATTCTTGGGCCTAAATTACTACTATGATTAAATAATGTAGCAGTGTTGCATTTCGGTTCAAACAATCTTAAAGAATTCATACCTTTTGTTTCATAACTAGGAGAATACAATTCAAAATTATTTCGACTTTCATGTATGAATTTTATTAATACAATATAATAAATTTCTCTTACGTTAAGTACATTAAAATCTAGAAACAAATTTTGGGATGGAAAATCAATAGGTTTATGAAGACGTATTTTAATTATTTTCTTCCGTAATAAATAAAGTGGATTAAAATTGGATTTAAATGAGCTATCCCATCCTATAATTCCATACATAATTACCGATTGAAATAAAGTTATATATATTGTACGTAATAAACTTATTGACAAGTAATTCCTCAATAAAACAAAATAATATACTATTTACGTAATTTATTACAAAGGTAATTAATGTGTTGGTTCCATTTTAAATGATTATCGAAAATTATGCCTAAATACTTAACTTCAGAGGACTCTTTAATAATCGGACATTTACACTGTATAAGACAACAATCAGAATTATGTAATTTAATACTTAATATAGATGTAGGAGGTTTGTTACATTTTTCAGATAATGAGAATGTAATAATTATGGTTTTATTTTCGTTGATAGAAAGATAATTTATGTCAAACCATTTTTTCATTAATTTAAGTCCATTATTTGAATTATTATATACATCATACCAGGTTTTTCCACCAAAAAGTAAAACTGTGTCATCTGCATAAGAATATGAACACCATTGTATTGTTGTAAGTCAATTTTTAATGAGTCATTAATATATATTAAAAATAGAATAGGGCCTAGAACTGTGCCTTGGGGAACACCTATATTAATAATTAAAGGTTCACTTGAATAATTGTCAATTTTCGTTATTTGAATTCTGTCGTTAAGATAGATTTTATTAAATTTAAAGCATTATCTTTGATTCCTAATAATAATAATAATAATAATAATAATAATAATAATAATAATAATAATAATAATAATATAATATAATATAATAATCTAGTTAACCTTAATAATAATGTATTAAATAATAATAATTTTTCGTATAAGAGAGTAAAATTAGATTTTATGCGCGAGTAGAAAATTTAGCGCCCGAGACGAAGCAGAGGGTGATAATTTCCACGGGCGCGTAAAATCTGTTCACTCTCATGTGCTATACAATATTTATTCATTGCTAGTATCCAGATTTAATTATTGGTATGAAAATTCAATTTTAAATTTTTCGTCCTTTCTTTGTAATGTTTTGTTTGTGAAGAAGTTATAAATTATGAATGTATGGATTTTATTGTTGCTATCTTATTTAATTACACTTACCTGAATATAGTGTTGAATTGGAATCACAACCCAAGACAACTGAATTATGTATTAATATTTATATTAATACCGATATTACTAATTAATTAATAATTACGTTCAAATTTCACAAGCTTAATTATACTTCCATTTCATCAGTTTAATTTACTGCAAACCAAAATTATTGCTGTCAACATAACAGTTAGAAAATAACTGCCAGCTGTCGTAATTGTCAATACTCGAAATTCGAAACAAAGTTGGTAAAAGAAAATTCAACCTGACATCTAGAAAATAACCGTAATCCACTAGTATATGTAGTAATAGGGGAAAAATGGTTAGATTTCACCCTTAGGGTATCAAGTAAGCTGATCCGGACTATAATACCAGCCACTTCGGCGGAAGAAAGTAGTACCACAAAAACACAGCAGCCTTCGGAAGGATAATTTTACAGCAGTGTTTCTCAATCTATCCCCTTAGGCTTCCGATATTCCTAAAGTAACCCCGTATAGTGAATAGGGTATAATAATAACAAGCTGGTATTAATGTGCAACAACCATTATGAAATTACTACGTTCATGCAGTTATTAACATAGGTACTCTTATTTTTGTATTAATGCACAATGATACCAACGTATGTAATGTGAAGTGACAAAGTGATTTCATTTATTCATAAATACAAGGAGAGGCAATAGCCGCATAGAATTAATTTTATAGCCTTGCTGGAACACAGTGGTGTTGAAAATTTATTGAGATATTAAGAAAATGTGAATAACTTTGCTTAGTGAAAAACCTGATCCTGTGATCCATTCTTGGCTTAACGGTTCAAAGGTTGACTCCAGATATTCGAGATGCGAGTTATCAACTCAGACAAGACGTTTCACTTTCCTCTGCAAATTGTCGGCAAAAAAAAACTGAAGTTAACAGCAAGGACGAGTTTCTTAAAGAACATCAACTTTCACGTGCATGCATTTACCTTGTTATTCAATATGTTTTAAATCCTTTAAGTTGAAAGTTTAGCCCATTGTTTTTATCAAAAATGTCTTCCAAGTAAGCCAGTTTGTATCAAAGTCCCTCTTCGAAACATTATGCAAGTTCCAACTTTGTGTTCCTCAAAATATGGCCAGTTCACGTCTGAGTTCACACAGTGCAGGAGCAAAGTGACATGGCTGATCATAGCAGGATCACTACTTTAACAGCAGTTTGTAGCACCCTGAGAACTTGCCTATTTATGATGTAATGATTCCACTTAATTGCTACATTTCCAGTCTTTACAAATGTCAGAAGACCACTCTGTGGTCCAGCAGTTCCTGAAGCATCCTATGCACACCAACCCAAGAGAGTCCCCTTGTCCTAAGAAACTGTCCAAAACTTTAACATTTTTTGCACCCATACCTGTTCAGTTACTCCTCATCATTAATATAAGGAACAGAAATATGTGAGCAGAATTAGTCGTATAGATTCATTACGTTGTACGGCGAACTGCTTTTTAAGATTATTTTTTTTTCCGTAACTTAAAGAATTATGTCTCCTGCCATATATGATTCTATTTGCCTTAACTGCCAGTAGTTTAAAACAATTACAATCTTGATAGGCCTAAATTAAAATAACATAATAATAATCATAATGCTGGTCGTTTAAAAAATGATTATTGCAAATTACGTATATTAAGGACTCTACTCCAGTGAAGTACTTAGGAATTATTACTGGGCAGTATTTAAGGTGAGGACTGCATAATACAATTCAAGACATTATTACAAAAAAAAGCCCCAGTCATTTTAATGAAATTGAGTTAAGGACACATTTGCTACTGTTTCGAATGTTTATAGGCTCCAAAAAGACACGTGTCAGGTGCAATAACCACAAGGATAAACACCAGTTGTACGGAAACAGCTGATATGTGTTGTTCTATTTATTTTTATTGTTCTCCTGAAAAATAGCAATTTTGACAAGGGTTATTTTTGTAATAATGTCTTCAATTTTATAAATGTATTACTCTTCGCTCTTGCATCCCTAGAAATATTCTGCGATTAATTTACGTAAGTTTGTTTCAATCTGTCATCCGCTATGGAATAATCGGATGGAGAGAAACAACAAAATTTACACTGAGTCCACTGATATTGCTTCTGAACCGAATAATTAAAATTTCCTTAAAGAAGTCAATTGATCATTAAACAAATTTACTATATTCAGATTTTAATATTCTTCAAAATGAAAAAAAAAGTTACACACACATTATTAAAATATTATCATAAAAATTACATAAAGAAAAGCCTATGTTATTGTACTAGATGAAATCTGTCACGTGTTTCAGTTGAACCTAAATGTTACACACCCCTGCACTGGATTATCTCACGGGCCAGGTTATACGTCTCCACAGACGTAGCTACAGCAGGTAATTTTAATTTTTATAAATTAAAGAACAGAATTAAGCAAATTGTTTAATATTCATATCCCTTCTTTCTATTTCTTTTTCTTATTATAAATATATAATTTTATTCAATCAGACTTAATTCCATTCTTGATTTTATTCTGATTTTTATTTTAATAAGTAGGCCTATCGTTTTGAAATTATTTTATTAAATTTTATAATTATAGTGAACATTTATTTATTGTACTTTACTGCAATATTTCTATTTATGGAACTGCTTGCAAATACGACCTGCCCCATATGGATGTGCTCTATATTTATTGCGTGTAGTAATATTGTGTTGCAATATGTAACAGTACATACAATACAATACAATGTCGACAATCCTTCTGGTCAGAGCATTACATAACACAGACAGATTTTTATTAAAAAGTGCAAGAGGGGAAATAGCATGGTAGCGACTTAAGTGTAGCCTATGTATTTTGAGTAGGGTAGGCCTATACATTTCATAGTGGTATTCAATTTTCGGAATTCGTACTACTAATCATTTCACGTTATCAAACAAAATGTATATTTAGGTTACGTCTCATGAATTGTAAAACAGTTTAGTCAAAGCAGTGAATTTCATGTTGTCAGACAAAATACATTTTAATATTACATAATACTAATCTACTAATTACCAACATGATGTGCGAGAGGTCCAGGAGGAAAGTGCACTCTTCACAAATTATTGAACTGTTAAGAAAACACCTCCCAACATAAAGATGAGATGTGGTAAATAGGCAAGACATTGTTATTTTTAATACTGTAGTAATAATAACAACAATATTTTTATTATTTATTATTATTGTTATCATCATCATCATCATCATCATCATCAGTACATGGCATTGTGACTTTACCTTGTTTGGTGATATCTGGTATTTGTTGGCAACACTGAAGAGACGGGCAATTAGTCTTTAGGAACTACTCTTACGTAATCCTCACTATAAATGTGATCGCACGATCGAGGGATGTTCTGTGATTTTACGAAAAAAGATAGCAAGATTATGATACGAGTATAATAAATATAATTCATCATGGGTTAAACCCTAGAGTCCTATTAGTATGAAGATCATAAAAAGAAATAACTCTTCTGAATACGGGTACTTAATCAGAATCTGAAAAGTCCCCAATTTTTTCCAGTAAAGTTCCTCCGTCTCCATACGGCTGCTGCTGGGTTCATAACAAGCCGGTCAGCAGTGATGTGGTACAAGCTGTCAGATTTCAATGATTTCATCTCTTCCCATTCTAACAATCGCCACATATCTGATCTTACCAACTTCAATTCCACATTTAGTAAGGTCCTGACTTCTCTGAATTTAAAATTTTGTTGTTGTGGTAACCTAATCTTTCACCATACTCCAAGCGAACTCTAACATATTTATCGAACTGTCCACACCTGTGGAGTAACGGTCAGCGCGTCTGGCCGCGAAACCAGGTGGCCCGGGTTCGAATCCCGGTTGGGGCAAGTTACCTGGTTGAGGTTTTTTCCTGGGTTTTCCCTCAACCCAATACGAGCAAATGCTGGGTAACTTTCGGTGCTGGACCCCGGACTCATTTCACCGGCATTATCAACTTCATATCATTCAGACGCTAAATAACCTAGATGTTGATACAGCGTCGTAAAATAACCAAATAAAAAAAATTATCGAACTTACTGTTGCGTTGGTTGTCTTGATTTCATATATGTGTTCGTCCTTAGCCATGTCCTTCATAATACTTGGCATATTATTCTACATCCATTCACTCGATGCAGTCATCTTTAAACTACTGCTTGGTGTGAACGCCATTCTACTTCACATAATGGTAGATGAATTATCAATAGCAGTGACACTCTTAGGTGAAAGCAAAAGTGAAATATTGTTTTACATGAGTTTATGAAAACGTCAGCGGCAATTTCTCTTGGATAGTGTACAGCTTCTTTATTCTATAATGAGCTTTCCACTTTTTTACCAGTCAGATTTTTCAACCCGGTGGTCAGGCCTGAAAAGAAATATATATATTTAGGTTTCAAGTAGAATCAACCAAACTTTGGAAAAGGTATGGTCTTCGTTGACCCTTAAGAGAGGTGCGCATCGATCTTTTCTTTGACTCTTTGGCAGCCCCGTTTAAAGCGCTCATGTCCGCAGTAGCTTCTGTTCCTTCGTCAAGCTGTAACGTTGTTTTGCTACTACTCTTTTTGTCGTGTTTTTTTACATAAGTTTTCTTTATAGATGGGTGAGGTGTTTTATCTTACCACTTCCCAGCACATTGTAAGAGTTAATTATGAAATTGATAATGTGAAGTAAGTAGAGATGAAATGGGGAAGATGTTTTGGTAGAACCTGACCATGACACGGACATATAATCCAAGACTAATGTAGGCTTCGGTAAGCTTCAACAAACATTTTTGGCACAATGTTAAACACGGCAAAGAGACCGACACGCGACCATTTGGGTTACAAAATTGAGCGTGCCTCGTCAAAAAAATATAACTTTGGTCCCTCTCTCCTGCGTTGTCGTATTTTCCTCAAATATTTCCGACGTTGCGCTGACACCCTACTGTCTTGTCGCTGAGTAGTGTTACTCTTTCTTATTCCATCACAATTAATTCAAACCCGATCTCTCGCCGAATGTGGTGAAAACTTTTCCTTGAAGTTCAGTGTGTCCAGGTTTGTGTTACTTCCACTTACTGCAACTCGTTCATCTAAAAAGTGACCCACCGGTTTCTTACGTTTACACTTATTATCAAATGTGGATAATAGTAATATGCGTTACAAGAGCGGTATGTTGACGTTTTCATGTTCGAGGAAAAGATTGAAAAAGCGAAACGTAGTTGAGCTTTTTTAATTTCCGAGAACATGAAAACAAACATACCGCTCGTGTATCGTGCATTATTTTGTGCGAAGATCGTTTATTAAGTACCTGAAAGACGAATTTCTAATTAGTTGCAATGAAATCTCCATCTTGGTTTCTGTTTAATGACGGCAACTTTAGAAAACAAAAATATCTATACTCCAGCAGGCCGTGATATACGTCTGTCTTTTTTTCCCCTCCAGTCTATAAATGCGAACTTAAAACAAACGGTAAGGTTATGTAATGATTTATTTTTCATTTTAATATTTTAACAATATTATTTATATAACATATTGCAGTAATAACATCGGCATCTGGAATCTCGTTGATTTTTTCACGGCTTCCTTAATGTTACTTGTATCAGGAATGCAATAAGTTTCGTGGAGTAGTAGACTTTACTTAATTTTTGCAAATATTTAAAAACAATAATTAACATTGCAATTTAGGTGAAATTGCAGTGGTAAGTTTCCAATTTATAATTATTACTATGTTAAACGTCTCTAAAAATAATATGTTAAAAGCCTAAAGCAGTAAAATGAATGTCGCGCTTAAGCGGTAAGAAGAGGGAAATTGTTATGTGTGTTACGTTGGGAATACTGAATGTGGTATTTCACACTTACCGCGTATTGGTTCTGTGCGGAAAACAAGCAAATACGCACGATCTCGCGCAAAATATCTTTTATTTATCACTTCAATAGATACGTGCTTGGCGATGAAACTCCAGTAAACTCAACTGCCAAATTTACTACACGTTTCACAAAATATAGTAAACACTTTCTAAACAGTTAGCAATGGTTTGCCTTTGGCTGCTTAATATATTATTTGCGAGCAGCTATTTTGTATAAATATCAATTTCCGCTACTGCACACTGAAACACTGACATGATCCTATACAAACTATTAAAAACATTCACACTGCGAGTAGCATGTATTGTACAATTGACATGTTACTCGTAGTGTGAATATTTTTAGTATATATTATGTCAGTGTTTCAGTGTGTAGTACCTGCATGTATATGTGTAAGAATTTCCATGAAAACCGAATATGCTAAGATGTTCACTTAGCGTTCACCGCCTAACAGAGGATCTTATGATGTCATTTATGGCGAAAACGTTCGTCTTACTCCCTACCGGGGCTCTGTTGTGAGTTTGTGTAATTAGGTCATATGTTTACCTATTTATATATTAAAGGTAAGTAATTAGATGGAACATATACAAATATATTTTGTTTTATTGTACCTGCTTATCGGATCACTATGCCTATGAAACATATAAGGGATAGCTTCTATGAGGAATTGGAACACACTTTTGATCAGTTATCTAGATATCACATGAACATTTTATTGGGAGATTTCAATGCTAAAGTAGGAAGGGAGGATATTTTTAAACCGACTATTGGAAAAGAGAGCCTACACGTGACTAGTAATGATAATGGCATTAGGTTAGTCATTGTGAAAAGTATATTTCCCCATAAGGATATACATAAATATACTCGGAATTCTCCAAATGGATTGACACAAAACCAAATATATCACATCTTGATAGATAAACGAAGACATACTAGTATAGTAGACATTTGAACCCTCAGGGGGGGCATACTATAATTCTGGCCATTATTTGGTAAATGAAGAATTAAGAGAAAGACTATCAGGTAGCCACGTGATTACAGCAACAAGTTAATATTAGGAGATGCGATATTTCGAAATTAAAGGACCAGGAAACCAAGCAATATTATCAGGTCTAAATTTCGAATAGGTTTGCCGCTTTAGAAAGTTCCGACGAAGTCGAGGAAGAGTTAGATGTTAATAGCGTGTGGGAAAATATCAAAGATAATATCAAAATTGCAGCCGGACAGAGCATAGGTTACTAAGAAACTAAGAAAAAGAAACCGTGGTTTGATGAAGAGAGTTGCGCGGTAGTAGAAAGAAGGGAACAGGCAAAATTGAAATTCTTACAGAATCCAATTGAGGCGAATAAAGATATTTATGTCAATGAAACACGGGAAGCAAGTCGTACACTTAGGAGTAAAAAGAGAGATTACAGGAAGGTAAAACTTAATGTGATAGAAAGATTAGAGACTTATATAAGAGCATAAAACGAATTTAGGAATGGATATCAGACAAGAGTAACTGTGGTCAAGGACGAAAAGCGTGATTTGCTTGCAGACTCTCATTCCATCCTGAACAGATGGAAAAACTATTTTCGGCAACTATTAAATGTACATATGCCAAATAGAAATGACCGGGACGAAATTGAAATACAAAATGCTGAGCCATTTATACCCGAACCCACACTTTCAGAAGTCGAAATTACGATACAAAAGCTGAAAAATTCCAAGTCTCCAGATATCGTTCAAATTCCAGCAGAATTAATATAAGACAGTGAAAGCGCATTATCTAGCGAAATTTATAATATTGTACTTACTGTTTGGGAAAAGGAAATGTACCAGAACAATGGAAGGAGTCCATAAATGTACCTATCTTTAAGAAGGGGGACAAGACTGATTGTAGTAACTTTCGTGGAATATCACTTTTATTGACGACGTACAAAATTTTGTCCAATATTTTTTTGAGAAGATTAACTCCATATGTAGATGAAATTATTGTAGTTCGGTAGTGGGGTTTTAGGCGTAATAGATAAACTATTGATCAGATTTTTTGTATTCGACAGATATTGGAGAGAAAATGGGAGTATAAAAGTCAGTAGGCCTATATCAGTCATTCATAGATTTCAAAAAGGGGTGTGACTCGGTTAAGAGAGAAATTTTACATAATATTCTTATTGAATTTGGTATTCCCAAGTAACTAGTTCGATTGATTAAAATGTGTATCAGTGAAACTTACAACAGAGACCGTATAGGTCAGTTTCTATCTGATGCTTTTCCAATTCACTGCGGGTTAAAGAAAGAGGATGCACTATCACTTTTATTTTTCATATTTGCTCTAGAGTATGCCATTAGGAAAGTCCAGGATAACAGACAGAGTTTGGAATTGAACGGGTTACATCAGGGTTTTGCTTATGCGGATGACGTGAATATATTAGGAGAAAATCCACAAACGATTAGGGAAAACGCGGAAATTTTACTTGAAGCAAGTAAAGCAATAGGTTTGGAAGTAAATCCCGAAAAGAGGAAGTATATGATTATGTCTCGTGACCAGAATATTGTACGAAATGGAACTATAAAATTTGGAAATTTATCCTTTGAAGAGGTGGCAAAATTCAAATATCTTGGAGCAACAGTAACAAATATAAATGATAACCTACTCGGGAGAAAATGAAACTCAGAATAAATTTGGGAAATGCGTGTTATTATTCGGTTGAGAAGCTTTTATCTTCCAGTCTGCTATCAAAAAAGCTGGAAGTTAGAATTTATAAAACAATTATATTACCGGTTCTTCTGTGTGGTTGTGAAACTTGGACTTTCACTTTGAGAAAGGAACAGAGGTTAAGGGTGTTTGAGAATAAGGTTCTTAGGAAAATATTTGGTGCTAAGAGGGACGAAGTTACAGGAATATGGAGAAAGTTATATAATGCAGAACTGCACGCATTGTATTCTTCACCTGACATAATTAGGAACATTAAATCCAGACGTTTGAGATGGGCAGGACATGTGGGACGTATGGGCGACTCCAGAAATGCATATAGAGTGTTAGTTATTACTTAGGAAGCTGGAGGGAAAAATATCTTTTGGGAGGCCGAGACGTAGATGGGAGGATAATATTAAAATGGATTTGAGGGAAGTAGAATATGATGGTAGAAACTGAATTAATCTTGCTTAGGATAGGGACCGACGGCGGGTTTATGTTAGAGCGGCAATGAACCTCCGGGTTTCTTAAAAGCCATAAATAAACATACATTGAAATTTTAAATGAATGTAGATTTACATTAATTATTAAAATAAGCATGTTGATGAGGTATGTGTGTAAAAGAAAACATGTGTAGGTTTGTTTTAAGCAGTTTGTTATTATACTTGGGAAAAGTCATGTTTTCTGGTTGTGCGATATCGTGTGAAATGGAATGTGCGATTTTGAATTAGAATAGGCCAGAGAGTACATGACGTGAATTCATGTCGCAAAGATTTCTTATTAGTAACGCAAGTGACAGGCTAGATAAGTATGGAAAACTTGTGATCTGCAGAGACATGTTAAAAATGTTTCGGAGTTCATAATAATTGACTTAAGTACTGGATTTAATTACTTATACTCGTAATTAGATTTTTTGAATTTTATAGCTTGCGTTAACTAGATGATAAGACAAACTCGATTAGAAATACTTTCTCTTCGTTTTTGTTGCCTGCATCGCAACCACACAGAACAGCTGGCGATATAAATGTTTATTTTTATATAAATTCTAACTTTAAGTTTCTGAGAACAGACTGGATGGCAAAAGCTTCTCAACTGGATAACAGCAGGGTTTTCCCATATTTATTCTGCGTTTAATTTCTTCTCGGGTGTCATTTGTTATGGAATTCTTTGTTATTTGTTATTTGTTACTGTTGGTTCCAAGGTATTTCAATTTTTCCATATTTTCAAAGGATATTGCTATTACTAGTATTACTACTGAAGAATTTTCTGTTATGAAGATTGTAGAAACGACACGCATATTGAAAATATAAAAAATGTTACTGCACCTACAGAAAATTGGTTTGTTGTCAATAGTGTCGTGATTGATTACGAGGAGCCCCAGGTTCCATGGGCCACTAATTGGGAACCAGTCATAGGCCTATATTATTTGGAAATGTATTTTTTCGACAGTTACGATAGAAATGACTATGGTATGAAAATCATGATCATAGTCGTCGTCGTCATTTTGTCTACAACACGTGTGTTTGATAAGACAGATGTTTCTCGTCACCTAACATCATTTTATATTTGACACGTTAAGTGAATGCCTGTTTTGTTTTCGCTGCCTGTGGGAAACCTAAAGCTTCTTGAATGTATTGGTGTAGCTTTTTAGTTAATAAATTTCTATTTTTTTCTCGTTTTGTGTTTTTCTGGGGATCTGTAATGTTGCTGAACTAATTTGATATTGATAGTTTGCATAACTTTATGGAATTCTTTGTAATCGCGTATTACTAACAGCAAATTTCTCTTCCTTTGCTCAGTACTTCGGATGTGTATATTTATATGTATGTATTCATATGTACTGTACTGTCATAATTCTTCTTCTTCTTCTTCTTCATTTCACATTAATCCTGCGGCTTGTTGCGTCCATTAATCAATGCTGTGTTTCGTAACACTAGGGAACACGATTCTTACCTCCGGGAAACTAATGTTTTTGTCAATTTTTATGTGTAGGAACCAAATATGTTGTTTAAATTCCGCAGTTCTTGGGAAAAGTGACATAAGTCAGTTTCCACAAACCATTTTTGATAATTTATTGACGACTTACACTGGTTTATGTCGATTGGAAAGAAGAATGGTGTTGGTTAACTTAAATGAAGTTCCCCTAGCGCCAAAAGGAAGTCCTTTCACTTCCCATGTATTAATATTCATTTTGTGTCTCTCACTGAAGTGAGGAATACATGGGTTGTAAACAGATTTCTTTTCGTCGTTAACGTTATTGGCTTGTTAATCATCCTTCTCAAAACGGACTGTGGGGTCATGAATGAGGCTTCTTTGATTCCGGCGATCGTTGCCTATAGGCCCAATGTCTGCTCTTCTGGTTGACCCATTCTCAGCCAAGTAGTGCACTTCTTCGTAAAATTAAAAAATAGAAAATGGTGTATAACAGTTTTAATAATGGCACACACTTCAGTCTACCACATATATGTGCTGTTGTCACTTAGAATCAGTTCCACGGAGTTGCTACACATTGTCTGTAATGTGCTGCCTTCTAAACATTTTTCTAGAAATGTGTAAAGTTACCCCCCTTGTGTAAAGTATACCCGGTTGATGGTATGAATTATTGTAATGGGAGAAATACTTATGTATTTTTTTCCAAGCGAGCAGATGTTCCGTAAGTTGTCAATAAATTATCAAAGAAGGTTTGTGAAAACTGACTTATGCCACTTTTCTCAAGCACTGCAGAATTAGCCTATCAGGTCTCAGTTTTTATTTATATTCCACTCCCTACTATTGTAAAATTAATATCTTGTGAAGTAGGTCTATGTTTTATCAGGATTTGTTACTTAGGCCTACATTTTGTAGAATGTATAGGCCTACTAAAATATTTATACGCAGTTTAAAACTTGTAAGTAAACTAATGTTTGTACTTGATGGCTTCCCTGATCGCTAAACTCATCGTGTGTCATGTACGAGGCAAGTAGAAGTTTATTACCGGTTGTCCCTTCCTGGGATAAGAGCGCCAGAACAGAAGAATTAAATTGTTTCGTATTGAAAGGAAGTGTTTTCTGTCTTAAAATATAAACAAACTAATAAACATGTTATTGCTTCTTTTAAATTTGATTTGGATATTTGCTTTGATGAATTAGTCGACTGCTGTTGTTCTTTGAAGCAAGAAAGTAGGCCTACTGTGTTATTGTTATTCGGTGCAGTGATTTTATTCCTGTTCTCAACATGGGTAAATGTGACAGACTTTATGCAGCAATTTTTTTTTAATGTTTGTGGAAAGTTCACACCAAAATATGAAAGGAAAAAAAGTCTACGAAATTACTCAAACACCTTACTATCACTACTTTGGTGCTAAATTTGGTGATCAAGATGAAAAGTAGACTGCAATACATTACAACATGAAGTTAAACACTGGGAAACTAGGCAGAAATTCATTCCTGGTCAATGCAACGTGAAGCATACCCACTTGTGAATTCCACAAATGAGATCGTGTCCCAAATTGTACAAAACATTGGGATTAATGAAACAGTTTGTCAAAGGAGTGGTTTCTGCTACCTGCAAGAATTATTTCCAAGTTTAACATATGCAAAGCTAAAGGAGGATACATATCTTCGTTTGCCTACAGATAAGGACGAAGTTTTTGAACGTAAGTTAACAAAATATGATGAAAGTAAGTACATAAAGTAATGTGGAAGTGGCGGCCTGGCGTGCTTTTAAGGCAGTTGTGGAAATGTTTCTTGGCAATAGGAAGTATGATTAATATGAATCTTTAATGGACACATTACTGCATTGTTATAAATAAATGAGCTATAGGAAAGTACTTTTCCTTCATTCGCACTTAGATTTTCTTCCTGAAAATTTGAGTGCTGTTAGTGATGAACAGGGAGAGCGTTTTCAGTATAATGGAAAACGTTATCAAGATTTTTAGGATACTGCAATGTTTGGGAATTATTGCTAGATTCTGAAGAGGGACAGTAATTCTGACTAGAAGAGAAAGCCACCAAGTAGCAGGCATTTTTAGGACCTGTACAGGTATAATGTATTATTTATATTGCTGATATTCTAAATCGTTTATGTAAATTAATTTTCTTGTTATTTTGACTTGTCCTTAAAAATACCAAAATTTCAGTTGACGTTTAAATTGACAATTAAAAATTCCATATTTTGATTTTTATTTAATTTTTCTTGAATATCTTATGAACTAAGTCCAGTAGGAAAAATCCAAAAGCATTTTCGGAATCAATGGATGAATTTCCACAATAATTAGCTATTTTCACTCCAGAGGTATAATTCTTATTTTATTCTCTAGTGATAATGTTACTTATCTATAATACGCTTTACGACTTCAGGGCTAGGTTTATTTACAATTTAAAATTAAGGCCCTTAAAATTTTATTTCTTTAAAATATAGCTATATGTAAATGTATTGCAAATTAGTGCCGCTACTATTTTCAAAGTTATCAAAACACTGTACTTTAATTATCATTTATTTTATATGTCCGTTGTCGTCGTTGTGAAACATTGCATCTTTATGAGCACACACAATGTTCATAATTAGATTATGTTGGAAGGATTTAGTTATTTTAGCTGATACTCAGGTTGGACTCTAGCGACCTTTCATTGTATGTTTACGTACTGTATAAATATGCAAATTATTATAATTATGTTCCAGCATTCTGTATCACTCTAATAGAGGTTTGGTCTAAATTAATATGAATTGACAATATTATGATTATTGGCCTATTTACAAAACCAGGTCTGTTGGTGAAATTTAGTTTACATTCTTATTAATATTATCTCCTACCAATCAACTATTTTCCAAATATTGATCTGTGAATTGTTTCCTTTTATTATTTTTCTTATTTTATTACAGGAGTAACCACACTATTGTTCGTTTTTGTCTTTTTATTTGGACACGCCCAAACCATATTAATTTCTTATGGCCACTGCTGACACGTTTTTTTCCCCAACATTTTTCAGTATAGAAAAGAGTCCAGTGTCCATAAATTTTGTTCGGTTTAAACAAAATTACCGTAGCCTATGTCAAGAATAAAACAATAAGAAAAAATTTTTTTTTGTTTGTTTTTTTTTCATATGTTAACATTTTCTTTCTTTAAACGTTTAAATAGGGAGAAAAATTGGAGCATAAGAGAAGTAAATTTTACATTTTTTGTCTGGAGGGGGGGGCGAAGTAAACAATGAATGTCACATTTCTGGTAAAGGTGAGATAATGATTTAATTCAGTATATTAGGGCCTACTGTAAAATTTACTGCTGTTCCTATTGAAAATGAAGGAAATGGTGACTATCCATGGTGATAATTGTTCTGCTTTTTCCAGTTTTCATAAAACAACATTAAAATGTTTAGTAATCTATTGTTTTAAATAATGACATCACCCTTAACAGAACTGCGACATTAATCGTTTCTTTTCCATTAGTGAGTTCTGAACACACAGACTATTGGTAAGGTAACTTCTATAGGCCTAATAATTTGAATGTTCAGAGCCAAAATGTGTAGCTGTTCGTAGACTTTTAATCCGCTAATGTTAAAAAATACTAAAATACCAATAAATTGGTAATAGGACTAATTATGGTAGAAAGCTAAAATTTGGTATTTAATACCATTAAGCTTAGAATAATGTCTGATCAGAAAGATGTGCTAAAATTTGCAGGATATTCGTATTCCTCTTGAAGCTCGTGCGTTGTGTGCTGAACCACACCTTGGAGCGTGAGATGTCTGCATGTTGTCAAACTTTTGCATTTCATTGATTTAATGCTTAGTGGAACGTTACGAATGGCCGTAGGTGACTGACTGCTCCCTCAATCACAAGTGGAAAAGCTGGAACCTTCCAGATTTTCTCTTGGTATTAAAAGTAGAGAACTTAGGCCTATTTCCAGTTCTTATTAGCCTACTTCCACAAAAAAGTAAAGCAGTGCTAACTTAAAAAACAACTCTTGGATTAGTAACACATAGAAGAAGGATATCATCCTCAGAGTGGACCAATGCCATGAAGATGCCCACAAACATCGCAGCAGTACGATCTGTGCAAGGTCGTTCCTTCCAAGATCAAAACTTCGTCATCCCGGATGCAGCGAAGTAGAAACCCTTGGGCATGTTTTGGGTTATGGCCCTAAAGGAGAACTACTGAGGAACAATCGCCACCATAAAGTGAGAAGGTCCATCGCAATCACTCTTTGGAAGGCAAAGTGGGAGGTTTACGAAGAAGTGCACTGCTTGGCTGAGAATGGGTCAACAGACATTAGGCCTATAGACAACGATCGCCGGAATCAAAGAAGCCTCATTCTTGACCCCACAGTCCGTTTTGAGAAGGATGATCAACAAGCCAATAACGTTAACGATGAAAAGAAGTCTATTTACAACCCATGTATTCCTCACTTCAGTGAGAGATACAAAATGAATATTAATACATGGGAAGTGCAAGGACTTCTTTTTGGCGCTAGGGGAACTTCATTTAAATTAACCAAAACCATTCTCCTTTCTCTTAAATTTTCTAATGAGGGCATTAACAAAATTTATCTAATGGTATTGAGAGATTCATGGTCCATTTTACACAATCACTTGTATAACAGTAGGCCTAAATAATAATATTATTTACTTAATTTCAATTATTATTCTTCATTGTACTTTTACTTCACATTTTTCCGGAATCAAATTGTACTTAATTTTTAAGTTTGTCATTGTTTTGTATTTCCTGTGCAAATCAAATTGTACTTTTATTTTTAAGTTAATCTCTGCTTTGTATTCTGGATGCTAGTGGTCAGCCGTAGATGTCGGCCAGATGTCCAAATTGTAGAATTAGTAGTTATAACTATTGTTATTGTTATTAGCAAGTATTTTAATGTAAGTTTACAAATGAATGTTGAGTTGACTTACAAAAATAGTGGCAAACGGAAAATTTATCGGGGTGAAAGGGAACAGTTTAACAAAATAAACATGTGATTCAGTGTTTAATGGAGAAATAGGGGACAAGAGTGATGACAGAAGTGAGGAGAGTTAGAATTGATTGTAAATTAGTGATGAAAGTGAATGAGTATGATTAAATAGTGTTAGTAAAAGTTAGTTCAAAATTAGGGAAATTTTAGACGATAGGAAGTACTTCAAATATACAGTAAGTAGACAATAAAAGTGGTGAGGTGTTCATTAGAAAGAAGGGAAAATTTTAAGGGGAGAGGTTAGGAAGCAAATTGAGAGTATGTATTACAGTAATAGAGGTAACAAAGGTAAAATAAGATGACTGCACACGTCAACGAAAGTTTATTGTAATTAGAAGGTAATGGGGAGCACGAATACAGAGATGTGGTGGCGACCCATTACCAAATATGTAAGAGTTGTAGAAATAAATATATCAATATCAATATCAATTTCCTGTGCAAATCAAATTGTACTTTTATTTTTAAGTTAATCTCAGTTTTGTATTCTGGATCCTAGTGGTCAGCCGTAGATGTCGGCCAGATGTCCAAATTGTAGAATTAGTAGTTATAACTAATTATTATTATTATTATTATTATTATTATTATTATTATTATTATTATTATTATTATTATATTACTATTATATTATTATTTGACATAGGTAGCCTAACTGTGAATATTATATTAAATGTTCATATAATTTTTGAGCGGGAACTCAAATTGAGAAGCGTTAACTAGGCTGGTCCATAATTATTTAGGCTACATACATCCCTAAAGTTTATTTAGGCCTATCGCAAAATATATGGGCAAAACAATTTCAGCAGGCTACTACTGCATTCAAGTATTTAAAAATTGTGTAGCCCTATTCATAAACAAATAGCCTACCATTCTATTGTCAGTTGATGATTTGCAAAATGTGCATGTAGGCTACTCACTCACAGGATAAGATAAAGTAGACCGTACAAAAAAAAAATTCTAGAAATTAAATAATTTGAGGGAAAATATCTAGGCCTATATTGCAGGATTGGACAGTTGCTCGGTCTGTATTCCTGCTTTGTACGAAGCAAGCTAGACTTTGTACAGCAGGCCTAAATACTGACTAATATCGTGCCCTAGGCCTAGCCTGTATGATCTACTGTAGAATTTGCTTGAAATTCGTTACTTGTCTAGGATAAAAAACATTCTTAATTTTCATTTAAGCATAGGATAATAGACTAATAATAATAATAATAATAATAATAATAATAATAATAATAATAATAATAATAATAATACAGTAAAACTCCAATTATCCGAACTCCAAATATACGGATCGTCAGTTTTCCAGATCACGTTTCAGGACAGTTTGAAATTGTTTATTCAGAGAATGTTGCATACCTTTAGGTTTTTTATTTGGTGTACTGTACTACCATCATAAGAAACGTTCTGTTCTGTATGGAGTATGAAGAGTTCTTATAATTTTAATCCATTAAAATAGTATTTTGTTTGACTATGTGTAATTTTGTTCATTATAAACTGTAGGCATATAGTTGCACTTTTAATATGTACAGTAGCTTACTACTGTTGTTTCTAGACTCTTTTAATTTCCGATCAATTATCCGGATTTCTTCATATCCGGATCATATAGCTACCCCCTGTTAGTCCGGATATTGGAGTTCTACTGTAGTAAAATAAGTTTCTCCTCCTCCTCCAAACAGCGTAGAACTTCCTAATTTGGTGCACAAGAAGCTCAGTTTTCCACACGTCTGTCCACTAACATTAATTTTTCCTTTCCTCTGCGTTAAGAAGTAAATTCTTACGTCACCTTGGCTGCTTTTATTTTATCACTCAAAGGAAATATTTTCAGTTGTCTTCGTGTAACTTAGGACCTAATTTTTCAGCATTTCCCTTCTAGTAATAACCAGTGCAGATGTTGAAAATATAATTTCGTGTGCATTTAATACGTTTTCACTTACTTCCTGTTTTAAAGCTTTTTTCTGTCCCATATCTTGCAGTTGTAGCTAAGTAGGCCTGTATTTAGGTACATATTTTTATCGTTCTCATAATGTTACAAATTATATTTTCCTACTGTGCAAGTAAACATACTAATTAAAAAAAATATATGTAATTTACTAATTCATCAGTCGGTTTATCATTCGCAAGGCATTATACTGTCAAACGTCATTAGAGACTTGCGTTGTCGTAGGTCTATATAAAGTGTCTAGATATGATTTGATGATACACGGAAGGCCTATGTGACGCCCTAGTGCAGAAGAATTCACACATGGAGAGTCCCAATCATCTCTGATGTGATGCTTCGATGAAGTATAATAATAATAATAATAATAATAATAATAATAATAATAATAATAATAATAATAGGCCTACTCTAATTTCTGCAAACCACTGAAAATCAATGAGTGAAGAAAAATGAAGCACCCTAACATTAAAATAATAGTAGGGTGTTTAAGGTAGAGCCATTCCAAAAGCCCCTTCGTACTTGTGTTATTTTCAGAGAAAGAAAAGCCTGCTTGGTTGTGAAAGAAGCTGTTGAATACACTTGCGTGGTCCACGCATCGCATCCAACCAGGCACGATTCGTACGTTACGCCACACAAAGCGTAGCAGCGTCGTAAAACAAGCAAAAGGAGCAAGAGCACGCTGCCTGCAAGAGCAAAACAAATCTGAAGAGCATAAAGCAAATAGTTTTTGAATAAAGCACCGCCTCCGTGCCAAAGGAGTGGGTTGGCCTGGTACGAGCAGCAGTCATTTGGTTGGCTGACTCCACACTAGCAACTTGTTCCTTTTTTCAAAAAGAGCACGCCACACAGAAATTGTACCCCTCCCCCACTCCACACCCCCTACTCGCAGCACTCAGCACTTCGTCACCCAGTGATGGTGTTTTGTTTTGTTTTTTTCTTCGGTGGTAATAATATCCCTTGGTTGCTAAGCCACGGCGAGGCAGAGGCGTACATTATTCAACGCAAACATTTTCTCGGTTGTTATGGAAATAGAAACCCCCTTTTTATTATTATGGTTAAAGGCGTGTGTCTACCAGTTTCCCCCTCTCCGCCTCCTAAAATTTTCATCACATGCATGAGTTCGTATACGCCTTATAGATGGCACTGCTGTATGTAACTATTTCTCCAGGTAACTTGCTGCTACAGAAAGCAGGGTTTAGGTAAAAATCTTTAATTTTTCTGATTTCGCATCTGCTACAAAAATTGTACATAATGCATTTCGGAGGTACAGTGTTTTGATCTAAATATGAGTTTTATAATAGCTAAAGTGAACAAGAGCTACTTTTCGTCTGTACCAACACGTCCAGACAGACAACTTAGAGGAACCTAACTCATACCCATATTATCTTCCGAATTTTCAAGATATTTGCTTGAACAAATTAGACTATCTTGGACCTCAAGTCGCTGTCTATATGCGAAGCAATTGGAAGCTACCGGTCCATCCTCTAGGAAAATAGATTGATATTCTCAATAAAACACAGCAGATACATCTATCACGCCTGGTGAAAAATGGGTACCGTTTATACAGGGACATCATTTTATTTTTACTAACATTTTTAATATTAACTTGCCTATACCTCTGGATCAACGCCGTTTGCTAACTCCTTCCACGACTGGAGTTCGATGATACTGGCGTAATATACAAACAAATCACTTTACTAGGTATAGGAGGGAAGAAAAGTAGTTCATCGATTTACGTAAACTAGGAAATATTGCACTTTTGAGTTTAATAATTTTGATTAGGTTTTTGTTTAATCAAAAGACAGTACTATATTAACAATGAGTGTTTTTACTCACGAACTGAGCTGTCCATGTGGACGTATTCATTATGCAGTGTATATTATACTGTCTACAGCACATTAGCGTACACTATAGAGAATGAAGTTAAATTGAAAAATAATCATAATATGGATATTTAAACACATTTTTGAAAATAGTGGCCGTTCATTTCCATACAGGCTTCAGTTCTAATGTGCATATTAACGCACTATAGACTATTGTACCTAATCCCAATTACCAGTTTCGTCCTTCGTACTAGTAACTCATGTTGAAATAATTCTGTACCTACTCTATAAAAGAGTACTTTACGTACTGTAAATTCAATCTTCACTTCTGCCCGATCCGAAAAGATAAAATTACTCAGACATACTATCTATGTCCGCCCAAGTGGTTATGTCGTAGGGTCGTAGAAAGGGGGGAAATCACGTGACAGTTAATTACATAACGAGGTCCTTTCATTTAAATTATTTTAAATAGTTGTATAATATTACGTAGACGTCCAATACCTAACAGAAATTAATGTTCTCAGCCCAGCCACTAGTTGGCGAATAAAAGCTGGTGGGGGAAACCGGGATACGACGTAGGCAAATGGACGACAGTATCTGTGCGAAAATGATTCAATATTGAAAGCTCTTTCGTCACTGGAAAACGCGAACATATTTTTGGAACGTACTGTTTACTGTGACCGTATATGCGGTCTTGGATCTGTGTGGAGGACGGTTGAACTTCATTAGTAGAAGGGGTGGGAGTGAAGTACATTAAAAAAACTCAGGTACAATAAAAATTGAAGTAAAAATAAAATGATGTCCCTGTACAAGCTCTCGGACAAACGAACTGTCTGCATGAAAACTATCATTTCTAAGGAAAAGAGAACAAACTTTAGTAGGAAATCTTGCTTTGGGGAAAACCTATTTCAAATTGTGACAACTCTTCTATTCTTTATACATCTTGATTACACAACTTTTAACACTATATCACTTAGGAATAGAATTTATGGTCATTTCTTTCACGTATCAATAGTGAACTAAGTTTATAAATACCTAGTTGACTAGTTTCAGCTTAGCCTAATCTTATTTTACCTTGTAACAGAACACTCATTGTAGGCTACCTGTCTTGTTGGACTCCTACTTTACTTTGTGGCATAACTTTCCTCTTAAGTTTCCTATTAAAATCCTACTTAAATTTGTGGCAATTTTCCTCCTACCTGTCATGTTGGAATCCTACATTAACTTGTGACAGAAGACTCATCTTACCTTTCTGGGTGTAATAAATTCTACTTTATCTGGTGAGAGAACTCTCCTCTTAACCACTTTGTGACAGAACTCCCTTAAGTTTCATATTGGAATCTTTCTTGCTGGATTCCTTCTTAACTTCGTGACATAATTCTTCTCTTACAATGTTACTTTACCTGTGACAACTCTTCTCTTTGCTTTTCCATGGAAGTGCAAATTGTATACAGAGAAGTTAACTTTGGAGGATAGGCCTATATTTCTGAAGTAACGAATTTTTCTTTTTAAATTTTTATGTAGGCCTATTTCCATGTAGTCTAAATAGGCCTAATTAGGCCTATCGGATGGTAAGTGACATGCACTTCCTTATTAAACATACCACGAGTTTAGAAAAAGAAAATCTGTATCATTGTTAGGGATGACAGCACCTTATAGTCTACATTGCTATTTTGTACAAGATAATATTATACCATTTGGACTGCATAAAGGGGATCACAACACAAAACTCGAAATTTAGTTGGGAGTAGATTATGAAATACAATGCTCTTCTGGCCAAGTGCGAGGTTAAACGAAGCGTGCGCTGTACGAGTAAAACAAAATAGTGACGTCACAATGCCCCTTCACTCTGTGCCTTGCCATGAAAGCACATTAACTGATAGCCTTACATATTCTTGTATCATATTGCATCCTTCTTTCAATAAATTAATTTTGGACAGAAATTATATATGACCACGCATAATTTAGCCGTAAAAAGAAAAAGTAAAGCGAAACAACCCCTGCTAATAAAGCCTGGCGCTATGTGGCTTATAAGCAATTTACAAGCTGGGTAAATTCTTGGACATCTATAGGACACAAGAATCGAGTTGTTATTCCATCTTGTGCCGCGAATTCTACACGACACGTTTTTCCAGAAACTAGTGGAAATTATGTTGGTTTCAAAAGACTCTAATTGACATTCATAATACTAAGTGCAATAATAGTAGTGTCATCACCACCGGAATCTGTATCACTAACAGACTGCAACATGGGCAATGAAGATCTGAACACCTCAGTATCAATTTCACATTGTATTTCTATACTACATTGTAGTGTGTTGTGTTCATGTGTCATTTCTATTAGGCTATAGTTTCTTCCGAGTGTCATGCGCTACCAAAATGTCTCAAATCAGCTCTTTCGTTTTCTTCATTTTATATCTGTCAATACGCGACTGTTTTGAAGAACATGGACCAGCAAATAATTGCTCTTATTTTTCAGTGGGAATTGCCCCTAATTTTAGTCTGGGACAATTAAATTTTTCATTTTTCATTAATTGTTCTTTTTTTTTTAAGTTGAGACACTAAATTTCACTAAAATGTGAGGAACAAAACACAGCACTAGATGAGGGTGTAAACTGTTTTCTCTTGGAGAACTCTGTCCAAATTTTAAACCTTTTAGGCGATGTCGATCTATCAGGAAATTTGTGAAAAGATATACCTAGCTTCTTATTTTCTTCTTTCTTTTTACTTGAATTGATACAACCGTAAGCACTGCAACAAGGCATTTTAATTATAAAATTGTTATTAAATTAACACAGAATATGGCGAGAACAAGCATCTGCACAGCGCAACACAGCAATGCTGACTGCATGATACAAGCTGGCTGAGAGAGGAATACAGTAGCATGCGGGAGCAACATGACGTCACACCTTCAGCTAAATCCTTGCGTAACTTCTCAACGCGACGTAGAAAAATAAAAACAATTATATTCATAGTCTTCTATCGACCTGGACTTTGAAACAAAAGTAACTTGATTTTTGTGTTGTGATCCCCTATAAGTAAACTTGTAAAAAACTTACCACGTAGTCATAACATTCTTTCTTCCCAGTTCCGCACAAAATATATTCTTTAAAATTCCAAAATATTCTAAGATATTTGGATTCAATTGTACATTGGACAATGTAGGCCTAAATCTCTCAACAATTTCTTATATAAAACTGAAATAAAATTTCTTTCCATACATTCTAATCCATCCCAATATTATTTTTATCCTTATATTTATATTTTTATGAAAATCGTATAGGTCTATAGAGTATTATTTGTCAAATGTATGGGATCATAGGCCTAAGTATGATTTTGCTATTCAAATTCAGCAGTACTGCCATTCAGCACCTTCTTAGGACGAATTACCTTTGTCAAAATAAACCACTCACAACAAAGGGAATATAAAAATTGAGACCGACCGGAAATACTTAAAGAAAAATGAAACCTTCTCAGTATGCGTAGGTCTAGTCATTTGGTCTAGAGCTGTAAGAAAAGTTGAAACCTTCTCTTAGTGTGTAGTCATCTGGCCTGAAGAGTTAAGGAAAGATGAAACCATCTCTGTCTGTGTAGTCATCTGGCCTGGAGGGTTAAGGAAAGATGGAACCTTCTCTATCTGTGTAGTCATCTGGCCTGGAGGGTTAAGGAAATATGGAACCTTCTCTGTCTGTGTAGCCATCTGGCCTGGAGGGTTAAGGAAAGATGGAACCTTTTCTATCTGTGTAGTCATCTGGCCTGGAAGGTTAAGGAAAGATGGAACCTTCTCTATCTGTGTAGCCATCTGGCCTGGAGGGTTAAGGAAAGATGGAACCTTCTCTGTCTGTGTAGTCATCTGGCCTGAAGAGTTAAGGAAAGATGAAACCTTCTCTGTCTGTGTAGTCATCTGGCCTGGAGGATTAATGAAAGATGGAACCTTCTCTGTCTGTGTAGTCATCTGGCCTGAAGAGTTAAGGAAAGATGAAACCTTCTCTGTCTGTGTAGTCATCTAGCCTGGAGGGTTAATGAAAGATGAAACCTTCTCTGTCTGTGTAGCCATCTGGCCTGGAGGGTTAAGGAAAGATGGAACCTTCTCTATCTGTGTAGCCATCTGGCCTGGAGGGTTAAGGAAAGATGGAACCTTCTCTGTCTGTGTAGTCATCTGGCCTGAAGAGTTAAGGAAAGATGGAACCTTCTCTGTCTGTGTAGTCATCTGGCCTGAAGAGTTAAGGAAAGATGAAACCTTCTCTGTCTGTGTAGTCATCTGGCCTGGAGGGTTAATGAAAGATGGAACCTTCTCTGTCTGTGTAGTCATCTGGCCTGAAGAGTTAAGGAAAGATGAAACCTTCTCTGTCTGTGTAGTCATCTGGCCTGGAGGGTTAATGAAAGATGGAACCTTCTCTGTCTGTGTAGTCATCTGGCCTGAAGAGTTAAGGAAAGATGAAACCTTCTCTGTCTGTGTAGTCATCTGGCCTGGAGGGTTAAGGAAAGATGGAACCTTTTCTATCTGTGTAGTCATCTGGCCTGGAAGGTTAAGGAAAGATGGAACCTTCTCTATCTGTGTAGCCATCTGGCCTGGAGGGTTAAGGAAAGATGGAACCTTCTCTGTCTGTGTAGTCATCTGGCCTGAAGAGTTAAGGAAAGATGAAACCTTCTCTGTCTGTGTAGTCATCTGGCCTGAAGAGTTAAGGAAAGATGAAACCTTCTCTGTCTGTGTAGTCATCTGGCCTGAAGAGTTAAGGAAAGATGAAACCTTCTCTGTCTGTGTAGTCATCTGGCCTGAAGTGTTAAGGAAAGATGGAACCTTCTCTGTCTGTGTAGTCATCTGGCCTGAAGAGTTCAGGAAAGATGAAACCTTCTCTGTCTGTGTAGTCATCTGGCCTGAAGAGTTGAGGAAAGATGAAACCTTCTCTGTCTGTGTAGTCATCTGGCCTGGAGGGTTAATGAAAGATGGAACCTTCTCTGTCTGTGTAGTCATCTGGCCTGAAGTGTTAAGGAAAGATGGAACCTTCTCTGTCTGTGTAGTCATCTGGCCTGAAGAGTTAAGGAAAGATGAAACCTTCTCTGTCTGTGTAGTCATCTGGCCTGGAGGGTTAATGAAAGATGGAACCTTCTCTGTCTGTGTAGTCATCTGGCCTGAAGTGTTAAGGAAAGATGGAACCTTCTCTGTCTGTGTAGTCATCTGGCCTGAAGAGTTAAGGAAAGATGAAACCTTCTCTGTCTGTGTAGTCATCTGGCCTGGAGGGTTAAGGAAAGATGGAACCTTCTCTGTCTGTGTAGTCATCTGGCCTGAAGAGTTAAGGAAAGATGAAACCTTCTCTGTCTGTGTAGTCATCTGGCCTGAAGAGTTAAGGAAAGATGAAACCTTCTCTGTCTGTGTAGTCATCTGGCCTGGAGGGTTAATGAAAGATGGAACCTTCTCTGTCTGTGTAGTCATCTGGCCTGAAGTGTTAAGGAAAGATGGAACCTTCTCTGTCTGTGTAGTCATCTGGCCTGAAGAGTTAAGGAAAGATGAAACCTTCTCTGTCTGTGTAGTCATCTGGCCTGGAGGGTTAATGAAAGATGAAACCTTCTCTGTCTGTGTAGTCATCTGGCCTGAAGTGTTAAGGAAAGATGGAACCTTCTCTGTCTGTGTAGTCATCTGGCCTGAAGAGTTAAGGAAAGATGAAACCTTCTCTGTCTGTGTAGTCATCTGGCCTGAAGAGTTAAGGAAAGATGAAACCTTCTCTGTCTGTGTAGTCATCTGGCCTGAAGAGTTAAGGAAAGATGAAACCTTCTCTGTCTGTGTAGTCATCTGGCCTGGAGGGTTAATGAAAGATGGAACCTTCTCTGTCTGTGTAGTCATCTGGCCTGAAGTGTTAAGGAAAGATGGAACCTTCTCTGTCTGTGTAGTCATCTGGCCTGAAGAGTTAAGGAAAGATGAAACCTTCTCTGTCTGTGTAGTCATCTGGCCTGAAGAGTTAAGGAAAGATGAAACCTTCTCTGTCTGTGTAGTCATCTGGCCTGAAGAGTTAAGGAAAGATGAAACCTTCTCTGTCTGTATAGTCATCTGGCCTGGAGGGTTAAGGAAAGATGGAACCTTCTCTGTCTGTGTAGTCATCTGGCCTGAAGAGTTAAGGAAAGATGAAACCTTCTCTGTCTGTGTAGTCATCTGGCCTGAAGAGTTAAGGAAAGATGAAACCTTCTCTGTCTGTGTAGTCATCTGGCCTGAAGAGTTAAGGAAAGATGAAACCTTCTCTGTCTGTGTAGTCATCTGGCCTGGAGGGTTAATGAAAGATGGAACCTTCTCTGTCTGTGTAGTCATCTGGCCTGAAGTGTTAAGGAAAGATGGAACCTTCTCTGTCTGTGTAGTCATCTGGCCTGAAGAGTTAAGGAAAGATGAAACCTTCTCTGTCTGTGTAGTCATCTGGCCTGAAGAGTTAAGGAAAGATGAAACCTTCTCTGTCTGTGTAGTCATCTGGCCTGGAGGGTTAAGGAAAGATGAAACCTTCTCTATCTGTGTAGTCAGCTGGTCTGAAGGGTTAAGGACACAATTTCATCTCAGATTGAAATCCATCTTCACCCTCCATATCCATTGTTGATAGTTTACCGGTACTTGAAAACAATAATTACTAAATTTTTTCCTTCATAAAAGCAGAAGTTATCTTCCGCTTGTCAAAAAACAGAAGAAGGATTTCTCCAAGGCTAAGCCACCTTACAGTTGTATAATATGACAAATCTGGTGTTCTTCCTCCATATCCTGAAGGAGTTTTCGAAATTGTCGAAGTTTTAATGACTTGCATTTTATTTGATTCAGGTGTCAACAACCAACTCCGTAACATTTTTCATATTTCTAGTTCTGCTCCATAGTCACTCTTGGTGAATTATAGAACGGATGCAAATTGTATTATTGTCAATGTTTAATTGTGAAATTACGGGGAAAAGAATTATAAGTTTATTATAATTATAACAATAATTTATATATCTTTTACAAGGATCGAAATTCACGTTTCCGTAGGATTTTCAACACTGGCATGACACTATGAAGCCAAGCCATCAGTGATGTTGGTCCGTGGCATAGCCTGCACCACTCCAGGGCTGGCTGGCTCGCGAGTCGCAGTATGTTGGTCCGTGGCATAGCCTGCACCACTCCAGGGCTGGCGGCTCGCGAGTCGCAGTATGTAGTAATAATATCACATCAGCTGTCATAATAAGCTTTGCGTATAAACGTTCTTAATTAATTAACAATGAAAGTGAGTTTCTTGTGGAAATGTCAATATTTATGTCCAACAACGTTTTGGCAAGTAATAATAAAAATAGAACTTCCGTGCAATGAGTGTGCAGTCCCTCCAATCTCTGCAAGAGACTGATATAGCCTATTACACATTTACAAAAATTCCAACCCCGATCAAAATAGATGTCATGTTGTGCAATTTGGAATATTTCGAAGTTTTCAAATTGCGATTGTAATTGGTTTAACCCTCCTGCTACCAAGGGGAAAAATACAATTACCCCCATCAAAATGATTTACAGATCTTTGTTAAGCATTTGAAATATAAACAATTTTTTTTGTTACTGACTATAGACTTACAAAAAAATACAAAAATATAAAATACTAATTCTATTTTTAAAAGTACAGGCTGATTCAAAAGTCCTATTCCATTTTGCTGAAAATGTATGTTACCAGAATTAATTAACTTCAGATGTTACTACTGACACTACGAGGTAACATTATAATTATACTAAATTTAAATTTGCCTCCCTTCCGTTTCAAGACAAATTTTTCAATGCTACATACTATAGTATAGTTTTGACATGGTAAAAGACAAATTTACAAGCAATGACTACAACATAAAATCGGAAATCATTTCATTTAAGTGTCGAGATTTAAATATTAGAATACCATATATACAACCATGGGCATCTCAAAAACGTTTATAATGAAAGAAAATAAAAAACAAAATAATAAACCATAAAACTAAGAAATAAAACTTTAGTTCTTTGTTGAAATTCAACACCACCTATACCTACTGCAATGAGCATCTCGAAAAAAAAGGCTCCAATAATAATTATTTCTAACAAAATCATTTTCATAAAAATCATAACACACAGAAATAAAGAACGATAATGTATTTCAGAATGTAAAACTTTTTATAACCAGGCCTAACTAAAAAATAAAATAATTTGGTAGACGATAAACTTAAAAATGAAGAAAATTAAGCTAAATATTGGATTTTACATCCTGACATTTTCATGACACAAAGTACCAACGCGGGTAATAAGATTACCCTACTGAATAATATCAATTACATCTTAAAGTAGATTAATTATTGATGTTATTCTTAATTCAAATTATTAGTAGACATATAACGAACAATAAATGAATTTCAAAAAGAAATGTGAAGAAAACTGAAAATAGGGTAATATTGAAAAATCAGTAAGTTACGGTAATCCTATTACCCCTCTTGGTAGAGGGGGGTTAATTCCATTGTTTACTTCAATAAGAGTGCAACGTAAATCGCTGTAAGCCTAATGATGATGATGGTTATGATAAATTATGATTAGAGCTATAACAATGATGACAATATTACTAGCTATGATTATCTTAAGCTTACATGTAATTTTACTTTTTAAGGCGAGAAGTTTGCAGACTAACTACACCTCCTATGAAAACTTATAAACACCACCATGGCAAAGCGCCACTAAAAGTAGACGCACGGTGCCTACATTGATAAAACATGTTAAAGGTATTTTTTTCCTATCACAGTTCGTTCCACTCACTACTATTGGCTACTACTTTCAACTACAGTAACATTATTTATATCAGAGTGGGGTTTTTGCTTGCTTGTTTATAACTACAGTTATCTGGAATATTATCTTCTGTACGAGTATGTCTACATAAAAATGCTGTCTCGAACAATCACAACCGGAATACACCAATTAATAGTAATAGTAATAATAATAATAATAATAATAATAATAATAATAATAATAATAATAATAATGCTGAGCCATTTATACCCGAACCCACGCTTTCAGAAGTCGAAATTGCGATAGAAAATCTGAAAAAGTGCAAGTCTCTAGGTATCGATCAAATTCCAGCATAATTAATACAAGAGGGTGGAATTGTACCAGAACAGTGGAAGTGCATTATATAGCGAAATTTATAAACTTGTACTTGCTATTTGGGAAAAGGAAATTGTACCAGAACAATGGAAGGAGTCCATAATTGTACCTATTTTTAAAAAGGGGGACAAAACCAACTGTGGTAATTTTCGAGGAATATCACTTTTGTTGACGTCGTACAAAATTTTGTCCAATATTCTTTTGAGAAGATTAACTCCGTACGTAGAGGAAATTGTACCAGAACAATGGAAGGAGTCCATAATTGTACCTATTTTTAAAAAGGGGGACAAAACCAACTGTGGTAACTTTCGAGGAATATCACTTTTGTTGACGTCGTACACAATTTTGTCCAATATTCTTTTGAGAAGATTAACTCCGTACGTAGATGAAATTATTGGGGATCATCAGTGCGGTTTTCGGCGTAATAGATCGACTATTGATCAGATATTTTGTATTCGACAGATAATGGAGAAAAAATGGGAGTATAAGGGTACAGTACATCAGTTATTCATAGATTTCAAAAAGGCATATGACTCGGTTAAGAGGGAAGTATTATATGATATTCTTATTGAATTTGGTATTCCCAAGAAACTAATTCGATTAATTAAAATGTGTCTCAGTGAAATATACAGCAGAGTCGGTATAGGTCAGTTTCTATCTGATGTTTTTCCAATTCACTGCGGGCTAAAGCAGGGAGATGCACTATCACCTTTACTTTTTAACTTCGCTTTAGAATATGCCATTAGGAAAGTTCAGGATAACAGGCAGGGTTTGGAATTGAACTGGTTACATCAGCTTCTTGTCTATGCGGATGACGTGAATATGTTAGGAGCAAATCCACAAACGATTAGGGAAAACACGGAAATTTTACTTGAAGCAAGTAAAGCGATCGGTTTGGAAGTAAATCCCGAAAAGACTAAGTAGGTATATGATTATGTCTCGTGACCAGAATATTGTACGAAATGGAAATATAAAAATTGGAGATTTATCCTTCGAAGAGGTGGAAAAATTCAAATATCTTGGAGCAACAGTAACAAATATAAATGACACTCGGGAGGAAATTAAACGCAGAATAAATATGAGAAATGCGTGTTATTATTCGGTTGAGAAGCTCTTATCATCCAGTCTGCTGTCCAAAAATCTGAAAGTTAGAATTTATAAAACAGTTATATTACCGGTTGTTCTGTATGGTTGTGAAACTTGGACTCTCACTCTGAGAGAGGAACATAGGTTAAGGGTGTTTGAGAATAAGATGCTTAGGAAAATATATGGGGCTAAGCGGGATGAAATTACAGGAGAATGGAGAA